>NW_027671430.1:0-57000 GCF_964165515.1 Mesoplodon bidens | reverse complement strand
TGGGTGTGGGTTTATGAAACTTGAAAACTCGTAACACTAAATACAGCAAAGTATAAGCAGTGATTATTTCTGGCCATTTAATAGACATGCTTATTTTTTAACAGCTTTATGTTTTCCCCATTATACACGAAATGATACACCTTCAATTTTATAACAATGTATCACATTATTAAAAAATATATAGTAGCCAGTGAAGATGTGGCTGAGCTGCAAAGAAAGTTTACGTCTTGGACTTCTGGCACATGCCTAGCTGATGACTCTTTCACAGGTTTCAACTGTCTTCTCTTTCTGTTCCTCTCCTCCTCATTCCCTTCTCCTTCCTGCTGTCCCATTATGAAACCCCGTTCCTAAGAAGCTTCCTGATTATTTGGCCAAGGCATATTACTAGGCCAGTTCTTTCTTCTGACTGCAGAAAGTATTATGAAATATATGAAATGACTATTACTAAATGTATGGGCGATATGTCAAAGTACCATATTGGACGGTTAAGGGGTAGATATTGGCACTAAAGATAATATTGCAGGTTGAGGGTTTTGGAACGTGAAGAAGAAGACAGAAAATAAACAGTGGAACTTTTTTTCAAATTTCTCGCTTCAAAGACCTAAAACATTGTTGGAATGAGTGGAACAAAGCAAATATATCAGATGTGCCCTAAGTTCACATTTCATCCCGATTTCAGACCTTTAGTGCTTTGATTATCTCTCCCTTCCCAACGTCACTCTGAATCATTTGTATGTGATGCTGTGTGTCTTAACTGGTATCTTATATCTAGTTTTGATTTCACACAATTGAAACCTGGTGTTTACTTATGGAATACAAGAGATTCTTTTCCCGATTAAGGAATTTTGAGCACACGACAGCGCTCTAGGGAAGAGTTCGTCTCGGGTGAGATGGGACATCCTGATTCCATTACACACGTTTTCCCACATTAAACAGTATCATGAAGCGAGATTTGCAAATCTATTCCTAAACCAGACAGGGGACTTCATCAACCATGACCCATCACAGGACTCTTCAGTCCCCAAGGGGACAGCATAGAAAAAAGTAGTGTTCGTGTCCAGGATAGAAGGGAGGAACTGTAGAACAACTGTTGACAGCTAAAAACTGAAAAGGCAAACATGAAATCTTTGGAAGACGTGCTAAGGCATTGGTTCCTGAACTTCAGTTCTTTGCAAAAAGCTCATTATATTTGTCATAATTCCACACCCCATGTGTCATATTACATTAATTGGTTTGTCTTTAACTTCACATGCTAATAACTTTAAAAATGTTTATTTTAAATGGCCATAGTTAATGATGCACATGAACTGACACATGGAATATTCAAATTATGTATTACAACATGTATGTAAATATATACCTACAGAAATATGTTACAGAAACAGGGACCAGGACAGACACAGAGAAGTTAAAAAGTCTGGAACACGCAACGTCTGCAGAGCAGAACTTCTGCTGGAAGTCCATCTAACAGGGGAATATCCTTTACAAGAGGGAGCGTAGGAATTGTTCTATTCAGGCCGTCAGTGGATTGGATGAGAACTTCCCACTTTATAGAGGGCAATCTATTTAACTCAGGCTACTGATTAAATTAATACTCTCATCCAAAATCATCCTTACAGAAACACAAAGAATAATGTTTTACCAGATAACTGGGGACCTGTACCAGTGGATCTGACCCATAAATTAACCATCAAACCTTCCTTCCAGCACATTGACAAATTGTGTGAAGAAAGTAGAGCAGGAAATAGGTTTATTTGACACATGCTCCACCGTG
Source organism: Mesoplodon bidens (assembly GCF_964165515.1). Taxonomy (NCBI): domain Eukaryota; kingdom Metazoa; phylum Chordata; class Mammalia; order Artiodactyla; family Ziphiidae; genus Mesoplodon; species Mesoplodon bidens. The sequence goes on along the minus strand of NW_027671430.1, from coordinate 55,226 downwards.
ACCAAAATGGAAAATGCAAAAAATAGGTTTGAAATATAACAAAATTATTATTAATGATTAAGAAGTTGTACATGAATGGCAATGAACTTCAGTGACTGCATTTTGAATAAAGTGATTTCAACTTTCTCTTGAATTTACCCCTAGATTGAATGTGAAACAACCTGTGTTTAAATAATTCATAAGTATTAAATACATACAAAATTAGTTGCGTGAATAGCATTGCATAATAGACTGGGTTTCCCAATAATTTCAAAGCGACAAGAAGGAAGAAGATGTGAACAATCCTGTGCCATTTCTTCAAAAATTGAAGACATCCAAGGAGGTCAATTGGGAGAAATTAGATTGGAGCATGTGTTATGTCCCTTTGGGAGGTATGAGCAAAAAGCTTCATTTCTGTTGTAAGACTTGGGTCTGAGATGCCCGCTCATCTGACTTATGACAGGGGATGCTACATGCCTGGTGAATTCCTTGTGACAGGAAGTAAAAGAGATTTATAAACTTCACAGGAATCTGACTGTTGCATGTTGTTTATTTGAAGGAGCAAACAGTGAAAGGAGGACCATAGTGGTCAGCACTTTACTACACGTTTCCATGTGTCACGATAGGAAATCATAAGAGATGATCTGCAAATTTCCCTCAATCCACTTTTGAAGACGAAAGGAGTCTAGTTTAGCAAGGGATGAATCAAGAGGAAATGAATTGTAAGAACGACTTGAGGTAAGGAGACATGTGTCACCAGGTAGCCAGACTCTTCTCAAACCATTATGTACAACAAAATTGCCACCAGATCAAGTGTAATTAGGCAGGCAGTTTTAGAAGTCAAGGATGGTGAAAGATAGAAAAGGGTCATCCTCCCCAGTCAAGAAAGGGACCTTCTGACTACAAGTTAGAGAATGCTCCAAGTGCTTCCCCTGCCTTAATCCACTGAAACTCAGAGCTACGGCAGGGACTCTGTGTGTCATGAGAACCTAATCCAGTGAGGAGATCCTGGAACAGGATGTTTCATTTTTTCAGAGTCACTGCCAAGCCAGTGATGGGTGGATTTGCATTTGGTTTGGGAAATGATTGGACCAGGCCAATTTTGGTAGTTCCACTTCCCCCTGGGTGGGGCAGTAAGCGCCAATAAATAGGTCCTCTGCTCCACGACAGCTATCCTCCTGCTACACGAGTTCCGATTGACTTTGGAGAAACTGGTGAGTCTGATTCTTCAGTTCAACTTTGTTCTTGGACACCCGAATGTTGAGATTATGCTGGAGACAGCAAGTTTGATGGGTCCAAAGTTAGGATCAGAGGGTATAATGCTACTTAGTGGGTGCGACCGTGGAATCTGGGTACAATGTTGTATTGTATTTACTAGATTTCTGATACCTAGTTTGAATTCCTCTATTGAAAAAGAAATTATCAGGAAATTTTTCCATGAAGGGAGAAAGAAAAAAGTATTTACCTTTTTCTATGTCTTTCTCTTGGACCTCTGCTGTGATTTCAGAGGCATTTATCTTAGAAGGTGTGAGACCCTTGCATTCATCCTGATTGTCCTTTGTTCTGTCCATAAGTCATACTGTCAGGACCTCATGAGAGAAAATGGTGATAGAAATTTCTTGTGAGCTTGCCCAGGGTTTTGTAACTTGCGGTGACCTTTGCTGAAGATGTCATTTTCATAAGAAAGAACAAAAGAAAGAAAGAAACCAAAAGAGAAAACATCACATGTTTCTTTCAAACAAAGATATTTTCTTTAGAAAAGTTGTATGAGAAAAGAAAAGCTTTTCTCTAAGTTGATATAACGATTTTGTGAAGAGCAAGAGAGAAGTCAGAAATTCATGAAAAGCTACAAAAGAGATTAAAGCACATACTTAGAGATTGGTGAGATAGTATCTGTTGTTATTCCACAAGATTCTGCTCTTTTCTCTATAGGAATTCCTGGTTGTGAACACAGTCTTATATTTTCTTTCAGATATTAAGACTCCAGAAAGATGTCTTCTCAACGTCAGCAGTGCAAGGAGCCCTGCCAGCCACCACCAGTGTGCCCACCGAAGTGTTGTGACCCTTGCCCACCTTGCAAGTGTCCATGCCCTTGCCCACCTTGCAAGTGTCCAGACCCTTGCCCACCTATAAAGTGCCCTGACCCATGCCTGCCTCAGCAGTGCAAGCAGAAATGCCCTCCGGGGGCACCTGCTCCTCATTGTTAGCAGAAGTGCCCACCCAAGAGTAGGTAAGACCTTGACCTTTTATCTGCATCTGGAAAGGATAAGGACAATAGGCTCAACTAGATCCAGAGCTCCACCTTCATCTTGTCTTCAAAGCCTATCATGGATACGGAAGAAGCTCCTCCACCTTTCAGCCTCAATATGCCTGTGGTGCTTCCTGACAGACAGAGCTTTCTTATCTGAGGGAGCTGTACTGCTTCCATCTGGGAGGTGCCCAAGAAAGCACCACAGAGTATCAGAAGGAAGAGCAGCAGCCTTCCTCCTGGGCGCCCTCTGAGGATTCTCTCTCTGTCTTCTGTGTTGGTCGGTCCCCTGGGCATGGGTATCTACCAGCTGAGCAATTGTTACTTCTCCTCCACTTCCTGAATAAAATACAATCCTTTTGTTTCATGGGAAAACTTTTTCTTTCTTTTAAAACCTGCTTTTAGCAATATCATATCATAAGTTTGCCTGATTTCTATCCTTCTTTGATCCTGAGTGTCAGGCTCTCAGAGTCACTGTTATCTGAATTTTGAGTCGTATCAAAAATTATTTCTCTACAGTTTCAAATCGAGGTTATTTTCCTAATGATTGCTTGATTGGTTTGAGGAACAAATTGTTTACCTTCTTGGGATTTCGAAACCTTTAATAAACTGTGGGGAAAATCACATTAACAGCACCAACTTGCTTAGGCATAAAAATTACATGAATGTGTGTCATTCAGGTGGCACAATGCCGAGCACATAATTGGCATTTGAGAGGTGTCCGATCTCCATTGTGCCTGTCACCATCACCGTCACCACAACCACCACCGTCACCACCACACCCAGGTGCTCCAGCAAGGGTGTGGCTGAGACATAACTAGTACAGCAAGCAAGGAGATTCTTACACTCTATTACCCGTTCATATTCTGTGTTCTTTTTCTTTTCCAATTTAACCGAATTTTTAATCGGACACCACAAAATAACCAGTTTGGGAAATTATTGGGATACTCTGTAGAAAATTATAATAGTTCTGAAAACGTGGGTAGTACCAAAGAAAGGGAATTTTAAGGGACCTTACCAGACAAAGCCCTACCTGCTCTCCATGGGTACAATGTGCTCTTCTTACTGCAAAACTCAAGAGCCTCAGGGTCTTATTATATGTTTTTTCACCTCAGAAATTATATTCTTGATTATTTTGACCCCACCTTTGAGATACACTGGGGATTCCAGTGTTTATCTTGATTTACTAAATGACTCTTGCTATGCAGCTTGTTTTCCAAGTGCTCAGCTTACTGGCCCAGTAAACTGTGAAAAGGGATGTGTTCATTAAGCATATCTCTTCTTGTGGTTAGAAGTAAAGGAGTCAAAGTTGCTGGAACTGCAGAAACAAACAGATGCCCATGTTACTGTTCAACGCACATCAGACTATGACCTGAGTGAAAACTCAACACTGATATTTGGAAGTTGTCTCTACTGTAGCTACTGTTATTTGACCTGACATAGACATTAGTTCTTTGAGGTGGGATGCTCCCGTAGCAAATCTTAAAATTGTGGCATTGGCGTATGTGTCTGGAGGTGGTTGGAAAGGAATCTGATATTGGAAGCCGTAACTGCATTTCTGCATGTTATTCAACGGCAAAATGTTTGCAGTAATGGTTGTCCATGGTATCTTTAGAGGCAGACCAACGGTTGGTCATTTGTTGATTTTCCCAGGGTATTTCAGTAGACGTATGTTCAGGAACACTTTCTGGTTGACAGGCCAGAAATGTAAAGATTGAAAAGAAAAATAATCCAGCCAGAAACTCAAAACCTTATTGAATTAGAAAACTCACTGCTTGTAAGGCCTAAAGAGTAAGAAATGAGATTAGAAGTGGTTTTCAACTAGAAGTCCAATTTCATTTGACTGTTACAACAGAGAAAAGAGACAGAAGTTGTCATCTTTCCACCTGTGTGCCAGGGAGCCTCATGGTAGCTGTATTATGTGAGGGGGAAAGGCAGTCATTTAATCAGGCCAGAAAATTACTTCTACAGAAGACCTTACTGAGATCCCTAGGACATAGAAAGGTTTGGAGGGCTGATATTATATCAGGTGCCTAATAAGTTTTTGAGAGAATTGAGAACAAATAAACTATTTACCAAAACGAAAAAGAATGATTTTCAAGATTACTAACTACTTTCCCCCCACATTTCCCTAGTTTCCATGCTACGAAATCAGATATGGTCAGTACAGGTGACTAAACGGTAGTATCCACTCTGAGACGGGTCCAAGGACACCAGAGAATAATCGATAAGGAAGCTCTCTCAGAGAATACTATCAGATCCTAAGAGAGCCAGGGAGGAGAAGGAACACAGAGATGCTCATATATTGTTACTCTGTTGTATGATGGTTATTCCTTCATGCTGTCCCTCCGTGTTTATTGAGGTGTAATTGACACATGAAATTATACATATATATGGTGTGTAATGTGATGATTTGACATATGTGTACTTTATGCAGTGATTAGCAACATCGGTCACTTAGCACATTAATCACTTCATCAGTAACAATGCAATGTGTTTATGTCTCTCTGTGCGTGTGTGTGTGTGAGTGTGTGTGTGTGTGTGATTAGAATGCTTATGGTCTAATTTCTCAGGAAGATTCAAGCACACAACTGAGTGTTATTAGCTAGGTCACCATTCTGTACTGTAGACTCTGAGAACTCATTCATTGTGTGATTGTAGGCTTGTACCCTTCGCCCAACATCTCCACTTTTGCCCAACGCCTCAGATCCTGCGGACCACCATTCTATTCTCTGTTACTGTGACATCTGTTAGTTTGGCAACACATTCCTAAATAAACAATGGTGTGAAGAAGAAATAAAAAATAAATAGAAAATAACTTTCGATGAATGGAAATGAAAAGGAAACATACAAGAACTTTCGGGATAAATATAATGCAGCACAAAGAGTGCAACGTATGCCTGGAGATATCTATATTAAAATAGATGATCACAAATCAGAAGCCTGATAGACATGTATGCATGGGTGTGGGTTTATGAAACTTGAAAACTCGTAACACTAAATACAGCAAAGTATAAGCAGTGATTATTTCTGGCCATTTAATAGACATGCTTATTTTTTAACAGCTTTATGTTTTCCCCATTATACACGAAATGATACACCTTCAATTTTATAACAATGTATCACATTATTAAAAAATATATAGTAGCCAGTGAAGATGTGGCTGAGCTGCAAAGAAAGTTTACGTCTTGGACTTCTGGCACATGCCTAGCTGATGACTCTTTCACAGGTTTCAACTGTCTTCTCTTTCTGTTCCTCTCCTCCTCATTCCCTTCTCCTTCCTGCTGTCCCATTATGAAACCCCGTTCCTAAGAAGCTTCCTGATTATTTGGCCAAGGCATATTACTAGGCCAGTTCTTTCTTCTGACTGCAGAAAGTATTATGAAATATATGAAATGACTATTACTAAATGTATGGGCGATATGTCAAAGTACCATATTGGACGGTTAAGGGGTAGATATTGGCACTAAAGATAATATTGCAGGTTGAGGGTTTTGGAACGTGAAGAAGAAGACAGAAAATAAACAGTGGAACTTTTTTTCAAATTTCTCGCTTCAAAGACCTAAAACATTGTTGGAATGAGTGGAACAAAGCAAATATATCAGATGTGCCCTAAGTTCACATTTCATCCCGATTTCAGACCTTTAGTGCTTTGATTATCTCTCCCTTCCCAACGTCACTCTGAATCATTTGTATGTGATGCTGTGTGTCTTAACTGGTATCTTATATCTAGTTTTGATTTCACACAATTGAAACCTGGTGTTTACTTATGGAATACAAGAGATTCTTTTCCCGATTAAGGAATTTTGAGCACACGACAGCGCTCTAGGGAAGAGTTCGTCTCGGGTGAGATGGGACATCCTGATTCCATTACACACGTTTTCCCACATTAAACAGTATCATGAAGCGAGATTTGCAAATCTATTCCTAAACCAGACAGGGGACTTCATCAACCATGACCCATCACAGGACTCTTCAGTCCCCAAGGGGACAGCATAGAAAAAAGTAGTGTTCGTGTCCAGGATAGAAGGGAGGAACTGTAGAACAACTGTTGACAGCTAAAAACTGAAAAGGCAAACATGAAATCTTTGGAAGACGTGCTAAGGCATTGGTTCCTGAACTTCAGTTCTTTGCAAAAAGCTCATTATATTTGTCATAATTCCACACCCCATGTGTCATATTACATTAATTGGTTTGTCTTTAACTTCACATGCTAATAACTTTAAAAATGTTTATTTTAAATGGCCATAGTTAATGATGCACATGAACTGACACATGGAATATTCAAATTATGTATTACAACATGTATGTAAATATATACCTACAGAAATATGTTACAGAAACAGGGACCAGGACAGACACAGAGAAGTTAAAAAGTCTGGAACACGCAACGTCTGCAGAGCAGAACTTCTGCTGGAAGTCCATCTAACAGGGGAATATCCTTTACAAGAGGGAGCGTAGGAATTGTTCTATTCAGGCCGTCAGTGGATTGGATGAGAACTTCCCACTTTATAGAGGGCAATCTATTTAACTCAGGCTACTGATTAAATTAATACTCTCATCCAAAATCATCCTTACAGAAACACAAAGAATAATGTTTTACCAGATAACTGGGGACCTGTACCAGTGGATCTGACCCATAAATTAACCATCAAACCTTCCTTCCAGCACATTGACAAATTGTGTGAAGAAAGTAGAGCAGGAAATAGGTTTATTTGACACATGCTCCACCGTGACCAAAATGGAAAATGCAAAAAATAGGTTTGAAATATAACAAAATTATTATTAATGATTAAGAAGTTGTACATGAATGGCAATGAACTTCAGTGACTGCATTTTGAATAAAGTGATTTCAACTTTCTCTTGAATTTACCCCTAGATTGAATGTGAAACAACCTGTGTTTAAATAATTCATAAGTATTAAATACATACAAAATTAGTTGCGTGAATAGCATTGCATAATAGACTGGGTTTCCCAATAATTTCAAAGCGACAAGAAGGAAGAAGATGTGAACAATCCTGTGCCATTTCTTCAAAAATTGAAGACATCCAAGGAGGTCAATTGGGAGAAATTAGATTGGAGCATGTGTTATGTCCCTTTGGGAGGTATGAGCAAAAAGCTTCATTTCTGTTGTAAGACTTGGGTCTGAGATGCCCGCTCATCTGACTTATGACAGGGGATGCTACATGCCTGGTGAATTCCTTGTGACAGGAAGTAAAAGAGATTTATAAACTTCACAGGAATCTGACTGTTGCATGTTGTTTATTTGAAGGAGCAAACAGTGAAAGGAGGACCATAGTGGTCAGCACTTTACTACACGTTTCCATGTGTCACGATAGGAAATCATAAGAGATGATCTGCAAATTTCCCTCAATCCACTTTTGAAGACGAAAGGAGTCTAGTTTAGCAAGGGATGAATCAAGAGGAAATGAATTGTAAGAACGACTTGAGGTAAGGAGACATGTGTCACCAGGTAGCCAGACTCTTCTCAAACCATTATGTACAACAAAATTGCCACCAGATCAAGTGTAATTAGGCAGGCAGTTTTAGAAGTCAAGGATGGTGAAAGATAGAAAAGGGTCATCCTCCCCAGTCAAGAAAGGGACCTTCTGACTACAAGTTAGAGAATGCTCCAAGTGCTTCCCCTGCCTTAATCCACTGAAACTCAGAGCTACGGCAGGGACTCTGTGTGTCATGAGAACCTAATCCAGTGAGGAGATCCTGGAACAGGATGTTTCATTTTTTCAGAGTCACTGCCAAGCCAGTGATGGGTGGATTTGCATTTGGTTTGGGAAATGATTGGACCAGGCCAATTTTGGTAGTTCCACTTCCCCCTGGGTGGGGCAGTAAGCGCCAATAAATAGGTCCTCTGCTCCACGACAGCTATCCTCCTGCTACACGAGTTCCGATTGACTTTGGAGAAACTGGTGAGTCTGATTCTTCAGTTCAACTTTGTTCTTGGACACCCGAATGTTGAGATTATGCTGGAGACAGCAAGTTTGATGGGTCCAAAGTTAGGATCAGAGGGTATAATGCTACTTAGTGGGTGCGACCGTGGAATCTGGGTACAATGTTGTATTGTATTTACTAGATTTCTGATACCTAGTTTGAATTCCTCTATTGAAAAAGAAATTATCAGGAAATTTTTCCATGAAGGGAGAAAGAAAAAAGTATTTACCTTTTTCTATGTCTTTCTCTTGGACCTCTGCTGTGATTTCAGAGGCATTTATCTTAGAAGGTGTGAGACCCTTGCATTCATCCTGATTGTCCTTTGTTCTGTCCATAAGTCATACTGTCAGGACCTCATGAGAGAAAATGGTGATAGAAATTCCTTGTGAGCTTGCCCAGGGTTTTGTAACTTGCGGTGACCTTTGCTGAAGATGTCATTTTCCTAAGAAAGAACAAAAGAAAGAAAGAAACCAAAAGAGAAAACATCACATGTTTCTTTCAAACAAAGATATTTTCTTTAGAAAAGTTGTATGAGAAAAGAAAAGCTTTTCTCTAAGTTGATATAACGATTTTGTGAAGAGCAAGAGAGAAGTCAGAAATTCATGAAAAGCTACAAAAGAGATTAAAGCACATACTTAGAGATTGGTGAGATAGTATCTGTTGTTATTCCACAAGATTCTGCTCTTTTCTCTATAGGAATTCCTGGTTGTGAACACAGTCTTATATTTTCTTTCAGATATTAAGACTCCAGAAAGATGTCTTCTCAACGTCAGCAGTGCAAGGAGCCCTGCCAGCCACCACCAGTGTGCCCACCGAAGTGTTGTGACCCTTGCCCACCTTGCAAGTGTCCATGCCCTTGCCCACCTTGCAAGTGTCCAGACCCTTGCCCACCTATAAAGTGCCCTGACCCATGCCTGCCTCAGCAGTGCAAGCAGAAATGCCCTCCGGGGGCACCTGCTCCTCATTGTTAGCAGAAGTGCCCACCCAAGAGTAGGTAAGACCTTGACCTTTTATCTGCATCTGGAAAGGATAAGGACAATAGGCTCAACTAGATCCAGAGCTCCACCTTCATCTTGTCTTCAAAGCCTATCATGGATACGGAAGAAGCTCCTCCACCTTTCAGCCTCAATATGCCTGTGGTGCTTCCTGACAGACAGAGCTTTCTTATCTGAGGGAGCTGTACTGCTTCCATCTGGGAGGTGCCCAAGAAAGCACCACAGAGTATCAGAAGGAAGAGCAGCAGCCTTCCTCCTGGGCGCCCTCTGAGGATTCTCTCTCTGTCTTCTGTGTTGGTCGGTCCCCTGGGCATGGGTATCTACCAGCTGAGCAATTGTTACTTCTCCTCCACTTCCTGAATAAAATACAATCCTTTTGTTTCATGGGAAAACTTTTTCTTTCTTTTAAAACCTGCTTTTAGCAATATCATATCATAAGTTTGCCTGATTTCTATCCTTCTTTGATCCTGAGTGTCAGGCTCTCAGAGTCACTGTTATCTGAATTTTGAGTCGTATCAAAAATTATTTCTCTACAGTTTCAAATCGAGGTTATTTTCCTAATGATTGCTTGATTGGTTTGAGGAACAAATTGTTTACCTTCTTGGGATTTCGAAACCTTTAATAAACTGTGGGGAAAATCACATTAACAGCACCAACTTGCTTAGGCATAAAAATTACATGAATGTGTGTCATTCAGGTGGCACAATGCCGAGCACATAATTGGCATTTGAGAGGTGTCCGATCTCCATTGTGCCTGTCACCATCACCGTCACCACAACCACCACCGTCACCACCACACCCAGGTGCTCCAGCAAGGGTGTGGCTGAGACATAACTAGTACAGCAAGCAAGGAGATTCTTACACTCTATTACCCGTTCATATTCTGTGTTCTTTTTCTTTTCCAATTTAACCGAATTTTTAATCGGACACCACAAAATAACCAGTTTGGGAAATTATTGGGATACTCTGTAGAAAATTATAATAGTTCTGAAAACGTGGGTAGTACCAAAGAAAGGGAATTTTAAGGGACCTTACCAGACAAAGCCCTACCTGCTCTCCATGGGTACAATGTGCTCTTCTTACTGCAAAACTCAAGAGCCTCAGGGTCTTATTATATGTTTTTTCACCTCAGAAATTATATTCTTGATTATTTTGACCCCACCTTTGAGATACACTGGGGATTCCAGTGTTTATCTTGATTTACTAAATGACTCTTGCTATGCAGCTTGTTTTCCAAGTGCTCAGCTTACTGGCCCAGTAAACTGTGAAAAGGGATGTGTTCATTAAGCATATCTCTTCTTGTGGTTAGAAGTAAAGGAGTCAAAGTTGCTGGAACTGCAGAAACAAACAGATGCCCATGTTACTGTTCAACGCACATCAGACTATGACCTGAGTGAAAACTCAACACTGATATTTGGAAGTTGTCTCTACTGTAGCTACTGTTATTTGACCTGACATAGACATTAGTTCTTTGAGGTGGGATGCTCCCGTAGCAAATCTTAAAATTGTGGCATTGGCGTATGTGTCTGGAGGTGGTTGGAAAGGAATCTGATATTGGAAGCCGTAACTGCATTTCTGCATGTTATTCAACGGCAAAATGTTTGCAGTAATGGTTGTCCATGGTATCTTTAGAGGCAGACCAACGGTTGGTCATTTGTTGATTTTCCCAGGGTATTTCAGTAGACGTATGTTCAGGAACACTTTCTGGTTGACAGGCCAGAAATGTAAAGATTGAAAAGAAAAATAATCCAGCCAGAAACTCAAAACCTTATTGAATTAGAAAACTCACTGCTTGTAAGGCCTAAAGAGTAAGAAATGAGATTAGAAGTGGTTTTCAACTAGAAGTCCAATTTCATTTGACTGTTACAACAGAGAAAAGAGACAGAAGTTGTCATCTTTCCACCTGTGTGCCAGGGAGCCTCATGGTAGCTGTATTATGTGAGGGGGAAAGGCAGTCATTTAATCAGGCCAGAAAATTACTTCTACAGAAGACCTTACTGAGATCCCTAGGACATAGAAAGGTTTGGAGGGCTGATATTATATCAGGTGCCTAATAAGTTTTTGAGAGAATTGAGAACAAATAAACTATTTACCAAAACGAAAAAGAATGATTTTCAAGATTACTAACTACTTTCCCCCCACATTTCCCTAGTTTCCATGCTACGAAATCAGATATGGTCAGTACAGGTGACTAAACGGTAGTATCCACTCTGAGACGGGTCCAAGGACACCAGAGAATAATCGATAAGGAAGCTCTCTCAGAGAATACTATCAGATCCTAAGAGAGCCAGGGAGGAGAAGGAACACAGAGATGCTCATATATTGTTACTCTGTTGTATGATGGTTATTCCTTCATGCTGTCCCTCCGTGTTTATTGAGGTGTAATTGACACATGAAATTATACATATATATGGTGTGTAATGTGATGATTTGACATATGTGTACTTTATGCAGTGATTAGCAACATCGGTCACTTAGCACATTAATCACTTCATCAGTAACAATGCAATGTGTTTATGTCTCTCTGTGCGTGTGTGTGTGTGAGTGTGTGTGTGTGTGTGATTAGAATGCTTATGGTCTAATTTCTCAGGAAGATTCAAGCACACAACTGAGTGTTATTAGCTAGGTCACCATTCTGTACTGTAGACTCTGAGAACTCATTCATTGTGTGATTGTAGGCTTGTACCCTTCGCCCAACATCTCCACTTTTGCCCAACGCCTCAGATCCTGCGGACCACCATTCTATTCTCTGTTACTGTGACATCTGTTAGTTTGGCAACACATTCCTAAATAAACAATGGTGTGAAGAAGAAATAAAAAATAAATAGAAAATAACTTTCGATGAATGGAAATGAAAAGGAAACATACAAGAACTTTCGGGATAAATATAATGCAGCACAAAGAGTGCAACGTATGCCTGGAGATATCTATATTAAAATAGATGATCACAAATCAGAAGCCTGATAGACATGTATGCATGGGTGTGGGTTTATGAAACTTGAAAACTCGTAACACTAAATACAGCAAAGTATAAGCAGTGATTATTTCTGGCCATTTAATAGACATGCTTATTTTTTAACAGCTTTATGTTTTCCCCATTATACACGAAATGATACACCTTCAATTTTATAACAATGTATCACATTATTAAAAAATATATAGTAGCCAGTGAAGATGTGGCTGAGCTGCAAAGAAAGTTTACGTCTTGGACTTCTGGCACATGCCTAGCTGATGACTCTTTCACAGGTTTCAACTGTCTTCTCTTTCTGTTCCTCTCCTCCTCATTCCCTTCTCCTTCCTGCTGTCCCATTATGAAACCCCGTTCCTAAGAAGCTTCCTGATTATTTGGCCAAGGCATATTACTAGGCCAGTTCTTTCTTCTGACTGCAGAAAGTATTATGAAATATATGAAATGACTATTACTAAATGTATGGGCGATATGTCAAAGTACCATATTGGACGGTTAAGGGGTAGATATTGGCACTAAAGATAATATTGCAGGTTGAGGGTTTTGGAACGTGAAGAAGAAGACAGAAAATAAACAGTGGAACTTTTTTTCAAATTTCTCGCTTCAAAGACCTAAAACATTGTTGGAATGAGTGGAACAAAGCAAATATATCAGATGTGCCCTAAGTTCACATTTCATCCCGATTTCAGACCTTTAGTGCTTTGATTATCTCTCCCTTCCCAACGTCACTCTGAATCATTTGTATGTGATGCTGTGTGTCTTAACTGGTATCTTATATCTAGTTTTGATTTCACACAATTGAAACCTGGTGTTTACTTATGGAATACAAGAGATTCTTTTCCCGATTAAGGAATTTTGAGCACACGACAGCGCTCTAGGGAAGAGTTCGTCTCGGGTGAGATGGGACATCCTGATTCCATTACACACGTTTTCCCACATTAAACAGTATCATGAAGCGAGATTTGCAAATCTATTCCTAAACCAGACAGGGGACTTCATCAACCATGACCCATCACAGGACTCTTCAGTCCCCAAGGGGACAGCATAGAAAAAAGTAGTGTTCGTGTCCAGGATAGAAGGGAGGAACTGTAGAACAACTGTTGACAGCTAAAAACTGAAAAGGCAAACATGAAATCTTTGGAAGACGTGCTAAGGCATTGGTTCCTGAACTTCAGTTCTTTGCAAAAAGCTCATTATATTTGTCATAATTCCACACCCCATGTGTCATATTACATTAATTGGTTTGTCTTTAACTTCACATGCTAATAACTTTAAAAATGTTTATTTTAAATGGCCATAGTTAATGATGCACATGAACTGACACATGGAATATTCAAATTATGTATTACAACATGTATGTAAATATATACCTACAGAAATATGTTACAGAAACAGGGACCAGGACAGACACAGAGAAGTTAAAAAGTCTGGAACACGCAACGTCTGCAGAGCAGAACTTCTGCTGGAAGTCCATCTAACAGGGGAATATCCTTTACAAGAGGGAGCGTAGGAATTGTTCTATTCAGGCCGTCAGTGGATTGGATGAGAACTTCCCACTTTATAGAGGGCAATCTATTTAACTCAGGCTACTGATTAAATTAATACTCTCATCCAAAATCATCCTTACAGAAACACAAAGAATAATGTTTTACCAGATAACTGGGGACCTGTACCAGTGGATCTGACCCATAAATTAACCATCAAACCTTCCTTCCAGCACATTGACAAATTGTGTGAAGAAAGTAGAGCAGGAAATAGGTTTATTTGACACATGCTCCACCGTGACCAAAATGGAAAATGCAAAAAATAGGTTTGAAATATAACAAAATTATTATTAATGATTAAGAAGTTGTACATGAATGGCAATGAACTTCAGTGACTGCATTTTGAATAAAGTGATTTCAACTTTCTCTTGAATTTACCCCTAGATTGAATGTGAAACAACCTGTGTTTAAATAATTCATAAGTATTAAATACATACAAAATTAGTTGCGTGAATAGCATTGCATAATAGACTGGGTTTCCCAATAATTTCAAAGCGACAAGAAGGAAGAAGATGTGAACAATCCTGTGCCATTTCTTCAAAAATTGAAGACATCCAAGGAGGTCAATTGGGAGAAATTAGATTGGAGCATGTGTTATGTCCCTTTGGGAGGTATGAGCAAAAAGCTTCATTTCTGTTGTAAGACTTGGGTCTGAGATGCCCGCTCATCTGACTTATGACAGGGGATGCTACATGCCTGGTGAATTCCTTGTGACAGGAAGTAAAAGAGATTTATAAACTTCACAGGAATCTGACTGTTGCATGTTGTTTATTTGAAGGAGCAAACAGTGAAAGGAGGACCATAGTGGTCAGCACTTTACTACACGTTTCCATGTGTCACGATAGGAAATCATAAGAGATGATCTGCAAATTTCCCTCAATCCACTTTTGAAGACGAAAGGAGTCTAGTTTAGCAAGGGATGAATCAAGAGGAAATGAATTGTAAGAACGACTTGAGGTAAGGAGACATGTGTCACCAGGTAGCCAGACTCTTCTCAAACCATTATGTACAACAAAATTGCCACCAGATCAAGTGTAATTAGGCAGGCAGTTTTAGAAGTCAAGGATGGTGAAAGATAGAAAAGGGTCATCCTCCCCAGTCAAGAAAGGGACCTTCTGACTACAAGTTAGAGAATGCTCCAAGTGCTTCCCCTGCCTTAATCCACTGAAACTCAGAGCTACGGCAGGGACTCTGTGTGTCATGAGAACCTAATCCAGTGAGGAGATCCTGGAACAGGATGTTTCATTTTTTCAGAGTCACTGCCAAGCCAGTGATGGGTGGATTTGCATTTGGTTTGGGAAATGATTGGACCAGGCCAATTTTGGTAGTTCCACTTCCCCCTGGGTGGGGCAGTAAGCGCCAATAAATAGGTCCTCTGCTCCACGACAGCTATCCTCCTGCTACACGAGTTCCGATTGACTTTGGAGAAACTGGTGAGTCTGATTCTTCAGTTCAACTTTGTTCTTGGACACCCGAATGTTGAGATTATGCTGGAGACAGCAAGTTTGATGGGTCCAAAGTTAGGATCAGAGGGTATAATGCTACTTAGTGGGTGCGACCGTGGAATCTGGGTACAATGTTGTATTGTATTTACTAGATTTCTGATACCTAGTTTGAATTCCTCTATTGAAAAAGAAATTATCAGGAAATTTTTCCATGAAGGGAGAAAGAAAAAAGTATTTACCTTTTTCTATGTCTTTCTCTTGGACCTCTGCTGTGATTTCAGAGGCATTTATCTTAGAAGGTGTGAGACCCTTGCATTCATCCTGATTGTCCTTTGTTCTGTCCATAAGTCATACTGTCAGGACCTCATGAGAGAAAATGGTGATAGAAATTCCTTGTGAGCTTGCCCAGGGTTTTGTAACTTGCGGTGACCTTTGCTGAAGATGTCATTTTCCTAAGAAAGAACAAAAGAAAGAAAGAAACCAAAAGAGAAAACATCACATGTTTCTTTCAAACAAAGATATTTTCTTTAGAAAAGTTGTATGAGAAAAGAAAAGCTTTTCTCTAAGTTGATATAACGATTTTGTGAAGAGCAAGAGAGAAGTCAGAAATTCATGAAAAGCTACAAAAGAGATTAAAGCACATACTTAGAGATTGGTGAGATAGTATCTGTTGTTATTCCACAAGATTCTGCTCTTTTCTCTATAGGAATTCCTGGTTGTGAACACAGTCTTATATTTTCTTTCAGATATTAAGACTCCAGAAAGATGTCTTCTCAACGTCAGCAGTGCAAGGAGCCCTGCCAGCCACCACCAGTGTGCCCACCGAAGTGTTGTGACCCTTGCCCACCTTGCAAGTGTCCATGCCCTTGCCCACCTTGCAAGTGTCCAGACCCTTGCCCACCTATAAAGTGCCCTGACCCATGCCTGCCTCAGCAGTGCAAGCAGAAATGCCCTCCGGGGGCACCTGCTCCTCATTGTTAGCAGAAGTGCCCACCCAAGAGTAGGTAAGACCTTGACCTTTTATCTGCATCTGGAAAGGATAAGGACAATAGGCTCAACTAGATCCAGAGCTCCACCTTCATCTTGTCTTCAAAGCCTATCATGGATACGGAAGAAGCTCCTCCACCTTTCAGCCTCAATATGCCTGTGGTGCTTCCTGACAGACAGAGCTTTCTTATCTGAGGGAGCTGTACTGCTTCCATCTGGGAGGTGCCCAAGAAAGCACCACAGAGTATCAGAAGGAAGAGCAGCAGCCTTCCTCCTGGGCGCCCTCTGAGGATTCTCTCTCTGTCTTCTGTGTTGGTCGGTCCCCTGGGCATGGGTATCTACCAGCTGAGCAATTGTTACTTCTCCTCCACTTCCTGAATAAAATACAATCCTTTTGTTTCATGGGAAAACTTTTTCTTTCTTTTAAAACCTGCTTTTAGCAATATCATATCATAAGTTTGCCTGATTTCTATCCTTCTTTGATCCTGAGTGTCAGGCTCTCAGAGTCACTGTTATCTGAATTTTGAGTCGTATCAAAAATTATTTCTCTACAGTTTCAAATCGAGGTTATTTTCCTAATGATTGCTTGATTGGTTTGAGGAACAAATTGTTTACCTTCTTGGGATTTCGAAACCTTTAATAAACTGTGGGGAAAATCACATTAACAGCACCAACTTGCTTAGGCATAAAAATTACATGAATGTGTGTCATTCAGGTGGCACAATGCCGAGCACATAATTGGCATTTGAGAGGTGTCCGATCTCCATTGTGCCTGTCACCATCACCGTCACCACAACCACCACCGTCACCACCACACCCAGGTGCTCCAGCAAGGGTGTGGCTGAGACATAACTAGTACAGCAAGCAAGGAGATTCTTACACTCTATTACCCGTTCATATTCTGTGTTCTTTTTCTTTTCCAATTTAACCGAATTTTTAATCGGACACCACAAAATAACCAGTTTGGGAAATTATTGGGATACTCTGTAGAAAATTATAATAGTTCTGAAAACGTGGGTAGTACCAAAGAAAGGGAATTTTAAGGGACCTTACCAGACAAAGCCCTACCTGCTCTCCATGGGTACAATGTGCTCTTCTTACTGCAAAACTCAAGAGCCTCAGGGTCTTATTATATGTTTTTTCACCTCAGAAATTATATTCTTGATTATTTTGACCCCACCTTTGAGATACACTGGGGATTCCAGTGTTTATCTTGATTTACTAAATGACTCTTGCTATGCAGCTTGTTTTCCAAGTGCTCAGCTTACTGGCCCAGTAAACTGTGAAAAGGGATGTGTTCATTAAGCATATCTCTTCTTGTGGTTAGAAGTAAAGGAGTCAAAGTTGCTGGAACTGCAGAAACAAACAGATGCCCATGTTACTGTTCAACGCACATCAGACTATGACCTGAGTGAAAACTCAACACTGATATTTGGAAGTTGTCTCTACTGTAGCTACTGTTATTTGACCTGACATAGACATTAGTTCTTTGAGGTGGGATGCTCCCGTAGCAAATCTTAAAATTGTGGCATTGGCGTATGTGTCTGGAGGTGGTTGGAAAGGAATCTGATATTGGAAGCCGTAACTGCATTTCTGCATGTTATTCAACGGCAAAATGTTTGCAGTAATGGTTGTCCATGGTATCTTTAGAGGCAGACCAACGGTTGGTCATTTGTTGATTTTCCCAGGGTATTTCAGTAGACGTATGTTCAGGAACACTTTCTGGTTGACAGGCCAGAAATGTAAAGATTGAAAAGAAAAATAATCCAGCCAGAAACTCAAAACCTTATTGAATTAGAAAACTCACTGCTTGTAAGGCCTAAAGAGTAAGAAATGAGATTAGAAGTGGTTTTCAACTAGAAGTCCAATTTCATTTGACTGTTACAACAGAGAAAAGAGACAGAAGTTGTCATCTTTCCACCTGTGTGCCAGGGAGCCTCATGGTAGCTGTATTATGTGAGGGGGAAAGGCAGTCATTTAATCAGGCCAGAAAATTACTTCTACAGAAGACCTTACTGAGATCCCTAGGACATAGAAAGGTTTGGAGGGCTGATATTATATCAGGTGCCTAATAAGTTTTTGAGAGAATTGAGAACAAATAAACTATTTACCAAAACGAAAAAGAATGATTTTCAAGATTACTAACTACTTTCCCCCCACATTTCCCTAGTTTCCATGCTACGAAATCAGATATGGTCAGTACAGGTGACTAAACGGTAGTATCCACTCTGAGACGGGTCCAAGGACACCAGAGAATAATCGATAAGGAAGCTCTCTCAGAGAATACTATCAGATCCTAAGAGAGCCAGGGAGGAGAAGGAACACAGAGATGCTCATATATTGTTACTCTGTTGTATGATGGTTATTCCTTCATGCTGTCCCTCCGTGTTTATTGAGGTGTAATTGACACATGAAATTATACATATATATGGTGTGTAATGTGATGATTTGACATATGTGTACTTTATGCAGTGATTAGCAACATCGGTCACTTAGCACATTAATCACTTCATCAGTAACAATGCAATGTGTTTATGTCTCTCTGTGCGTGTGTGTGTGTGAGTGTGTGTGTGTGTGTGATTAGAATGCTTATGGTCTAATTTCTCAGGAAGATTCAAGCACACAACTGAGTGTTATTAGCTAGGTCACCATTCTGTACTGTAGACTCTGAGAACTCATTCATTGTGTGATTGTAGGCTTGTACCCTTCGCCCAACATCTCCACTTTTGCCCAACGCCTCAGATCCTGCGGACCACCATTCTATTCTCTGTTACTGTGACATCTGTTAGTTTGGCAACACATTCCTAAATAAACAATGGTGTGAAGAAGAAATAAAAAATAAATAGAAAATAACTTTCGATGAATGGAAATGAAAAGGAAACATACAAGAACTTTCGGGATAAATATAATGCAGCACAAAGAGTGCAACGTATGCCTGGAGATATCTATATTAAAATAGATGATCACAAATCAGAAGCCTGATAGACATGTATGCATGGGTGTGGGTTTATGAAACTTGAAAACTCGTAACACTAAATACAGCAAAGTATAAGCAGTGATTATTTCTGGCCATTTAATAGACATGCTTATTTTTTAACAGCTTTATGTTTTCCCCATTATACACGAAATGATACACCTTCAATTTTATAACAATGTATCACATTATTAAAAAATATATAGTAGCCAGTGAAGATGTGGCTGAGCTGCAAAGAAAGTTTACGTCTTGGACTTCTGGCACATGCCTAGCTGATGACTCTTTCACAGGTTTCAACTGTCTTCTCTTTCTGTTCCTCTCCTCCTCATTCCCTTCTCCTTCCTGCTGTCCCATTATGAAACCCCGTTCCTAAGAAGCTTCCTGATTATTTGGCCAAGGCATATTACTAGGCCAGTTCTTTCTTCTGACTGCAGAAAGTATTATGAAATATATGAAATGACTATTACTAAATGTATGGGCGATATGTCAAAGTACCATATTGGACGGTTAAGGGGTAGATATTGGCACTAAAGATAATATTGCAGGTTGAGGGTTTTGGAACGTGAAGAAGAAGACAGAAAATAAACAGTGGAACTTTTTTTCAAATTTCTCGCTTCAAAGACCTAAAACATTGTTGGAATGAGTGGAACAAAGCAAATATATCAGATGTGCCCTAAGTTCACATTTCATCCCGATTTCAGACCTTTAGTGCTTTGATTATCTCTCCCTTCCCAACGTCACTCTGAATCATTTGTATGTGATGCTGTGTGTCTTAACTGGTATCTTATATCTAGTTTTGATTTCACACAATTGAAACCTGGTGTTTACTTATGGAATACAAGAGATTCTTTTCCCGATTAAGGAATTTTGAGCACACGACAGCGCTCTAGGGAAGAGTTCGTCTCGGGTGAGATGGGACATCCTGATTCCATTACACACGTTTTCCCACATTAAACAGTATCATGAAGCGAGATTTGCAAATCTATTCCTAAACCAGACAGGGGACTTCATCAACCATGACCCATCACAGGACTCTTCAGTCCCCAAGGGGACAGCATAGAAAAAAGTAGTGTTCGTGTCCAGGATAGAAGGGAGGAACTGTAGAACAACTGTTGACAGCTAAAAACTGAAAAGGCAAACATGAAATCTTTGGAAGACGTGCTAAGGCATTGGTTCCTGAACTTCAGTTCTTTGCAAAAAGCTCATTATATTTGTCATAATTCCACACCCCATGTGTCATATTACATTAATTGGTTTGTCTTTAACTTCACATGCTAATAACTTTAAAAATGTTTATTTTAAATGGCCATAGTTAATGATGCACATGAACTGACACATGGAATATTCAAATTATGTATTACAACATGTATGTAAATATATACCTACAGAAATATGTTACAGAAACAGGGACCAGGACAGACACAGAGAAGTTAAAAAGTCTGGAACACGCAACGTCTGCAGAGCAGAACTTCTGCTGGAAGTCCATCTAACAGGGGAATATCCTTTACAAGAGGGAGCGTAGGAATTGTTCTATTCAGGCCGTCAGTGGATTGGATGAGAACTTCCCACTTTATAGAGGGCAATCTATTTAACTCAGGCTACTGATTAAATTAATACTCTCATCCAAAATCATCCTTACAGAAACACAAAGAATAATGTTTTACCAGATAACTGGGGACCTGTACCAGTGGATCTGACCCATAAATTAACCATCAAACCTTCCTTCCAGCACATTGACAAATTGTGTGAAGAAAGTAGAGCAGGAAATAGGTTTATTTGACACATGCTCCACCGTGACCAAAATGGAAAATGCAAAAAATAGGTTTGAAATATAACAAAATTATTATTAATGATTAAGAAGTTGTACATGAATGGCAATGAACTTCAGTGACTGCATTTTGAATAAAGTGATTTCAACTTTCTCTTGAATTTACCCCTAGATTGAATGTGAAACAACCTGTGTTTAAATAATTCATAAGTATTAAATACATACAAAATTAGTTGCGTGAATAGCATTGCATAATAGACTGGGTTTCCCAATAATTTCAAAGCGACAAGAAGGAAGAAGATGTGAACAATCCTGTGCCATTTCTTCAAAAATTGAAGACATCCAAGGAGGTCAATTGGGAGAAATTAGATTGGAGCATGTGTTATGTCCCTTTGGGAGGTATGAGCAAAAAGCTTCATTTCTGTTGTAAGACTTGGGTCTGAGATGCCCGCTCATCTGACTTATGACAGGGGATGCTACATGCCTGGTGAATTCCTTGTGACAGGAAGTAAAAGAGATTTATAAACTTCACAGGAATCTGACTGTTGCATGTTGTTTATTTGAAGGAGCAAACAGTGAAAGGAGGACCATAGTGGTCAGCACTTTACTACACGTTTCCATGTGTCACGATAGGAAATCATAAGAGATGATCTGCAAATTTCCCTCAATCCACTTTTGAAGACGAAAGGAGTCTAGTTTAGCAAGGGATGAATCAAGAGGAAATGAATTGTAAGAACGACTTGAGGTAAGGAGACATGTGTCACCAGGTAGCCAGACTCTTCTCAAACCATTATGTACAACAAAATTGCCACCAGATCAAGTGTAATTAGGCAGGCAGTTTTAGAAGTCAAGGATGGTGAAAGATAGAAAAGGGTCATCCTCCCCAGTCAAGAAAGGGACCTTCTGACTACAAGTTAGAGAATGCTCCAAGTGCTTCCCCTGCCTTAATCCACTGAAACTCAGAGCTACGGCAGGGACTCTGTGTGTCATGAGAACCTAATCCAGTGAGGAGATCCTGGAACAGGATGTTTCATTTTTTCAGAGTCACTGCCAAGCCAGTGATGGGTGGATTTGCATTTGGTTTGGGAAATGATTGGACCAGGCCAATTTTGGTAGTTCCACTTCCCCCTGGGTGGGGCAGTAAGCGCCAATAAATAGGTCCTCTGCTCCACGACAGCTATCCTCCTGCTACACGAGTTCCGATTGACTTTGGAGAAACTGGTGAGTCTGATTCTTCAGTTCAACTTTGTTCTTGGACACCCGAATGTTGAGATTATGCTGGAGACAGCAAGTTTGATGGGTCCAAAGTTAGGATCAGAGGGTATAATGCTACTTAGTGGGTGCGACCGTGGAATCTGGGTACAATGTTGTATTGTATTTACTAGATTTCTGATACCTAGTTTGAATTCCTCTATTGAAAAAGAAATTATCAGGAAATTTTTCCATGAAGGGAGAAAGAAAAAAGTATTTACCTTTTTCTATGTCTTTCTCTTGGACCTCTGCTGTGATTTCAGAGGCATTTATCTTAGAAGGTGTGAGACCCTTGCATTCATCCTGATTGTCCTTTGTT
Source organism: Mesoplodon bidens (assembly GCF_964165515.1). NCBI lineage: Eukaryota > Metazoa > Chordata > Mammalia > Artiodactyla > Ziphiidae > Mesoplodon > Mesoplodon bidens. The sequence goes on along the minus strand of NW_027671430.1, from coordinate 32,798 downwards.
CTGTCCATAAGTCATACTGTCAGGACCTCATGAGAGAAAATGGTGATAGAAATTCCTTGTGAGCTTGCCCAGGGTTTTGTAACTTGCGGTGACCTTTGCTGAAGATGTCATTTTCCTAAGAAAGAACAAAAGAAAGAAAGAAACCAAAAGAGAAAACATCACATGTTTCTTTCAAACAAAGATATTTTCTTTAGAAAAGTTGTATGAGAAAAGAAAAGCTTTTCTCTAAGTTGATATAACGATTTTGTGAAGAGCAAGAGAGAAGTCAGAAATTCATGAAAAGCTACAAAAGAGATTAAAGCACATACTTAGAGATTGGTGAGATAGTATCTGTTGTTATTCCACAAGATTCTGCTCTTTTCTCTATAGGAATTCCTGGTTGTGAACACAGTCTTATATTTTCTTTCAGATATTAAGACTCCAGAAAGATGTCTTCTCAACGTCAGCAGTGCAAGGAGCCCTGCCAGCCACCACCAGTGTGCCCACCGAAGTGTTGTGACCCTTGCCCACCTTGCAAGTGTCCATGCCCTTGCCCACCTTGCAAGTGTCCAGACCCTTGCCCACCTATAAAGTGCCCTGACCCATGCCTGCCTCAGCAGTGCAAGCAGAAATGCCCTCCGGGGGCACCTGCTCCTCATTGTTAGCAGAAGTGCCCACCCAAGAGTAGGTAAGACCTTGACCTTTTATCTGCATCTGGAAAGGATAAGGACAATAGGCTCAACTAGATCCAGAGCTCCACCTTCATCTTGTCTTCAAAGCCTATCATGGATACGGAAGAAGCTCCTCCACCTTTCAGCCTCAATATGCCTGTGGTGCTTCCTGACAGACAGAGCTTTCTTATCTGAGGGAGCTGTACTGCTTCCATCTGGGAGGTGCCCAAGAAAGCACCACAGAGTATCAGAAGGAAGAGCAGCAGCCTTCCTCCTGGGCGCCCTCTGAGGATTCTCTCTCTGTCTTCTGTGTTGGTCGGTCCCCTGGGCATGGGTATCTACCAGCTGAGCAATTGTTACTTCTCCTCCACTTCCTGAATAAAATACAATCCTTTTGTTTCATGGGAAAACTTTTTCTTTCTTTTAAAACCTGCTTTTAGCAATATCATATCATAAGTTTGCCTGATTTCTATCCTTCTTTGATCCTGAGTGTCAGGCTCTCAGAGTCACTGTTATCTGAATTTTGAGTCGTATCAAAAATTATTTCTCTACAGTTTCAAATCGAGGTTATTTTCCTAATGATTGCTTGATTGGTTTGAGGAACAAATTGTTTACCTTCTTGGGATTTCGAAACCTTTAATAAACTGTGGGGAAAATCACATTAACAGCACCAACTTGCTTAGGCATAAAAATTACATGAATGTGTGTCATTCAGGTGGCACAATGCCGAGCACATAATTGGCATTTGAGAGGTGTCCGATCTCCATTGTGCCTGTCACCATCACCGTCACCACAACCACCACCGTCACCACCACACCCAGGTGCTCCAGCAAGGGTGTGGCTGAGACATAACTAGTACAGCAAGCAAGGAGATTCTTACACTCTATTACCCGTTCATATTCTGTGTTCTTTTTCTTTTCCAATTTAACCGAATTTTTAATCGGACACCACAAAATAACCAGTTTGGGAAATTATTGGGATACTCTGTAGAAAATTATAATAGTTCTGAAAACGTGGGTAGTACCAAAGAAAGGGAATTTTAAGGGACCTTACCAGACAAAGCCCTACCTGCTCTCCATGGGTACAATGTGCTCTTCTTACTGCAAAACTCAAGAGCCTCAGGGTCTTATTATATGTTTTTTCACCTCAGAAATTATATTCTTGATTATTTTGACCCCACCTTTGAGATACACTGGGGATTCCAGTGTTTATCTTGATTTACTAAATGACTCTTGCTATGCAGCTTGTTTTCCAAGTGCTCAGCTTACTGGCCCAGTAAACTGTGAAAAGGGATGTGTTCATTAAGCATATCTCTTCTTGTGGTTAGAAGTAAAGGAGTCAAAGTTGCTGGAACTGCAGAAACAAACAGATGCCCATGTTACTGTTCAACGCACATCAGACTATGACCTGAGTGAAAACTCAACACTGATATTTGGAAGTTGTCTCTACTGTAGCTACTGTTATTTGACCTGACATAGACATTAGTTCTTTGAGGTGGGATGCTCCCGTAGCAAATCTTAAAATTGTGGCATTGGCGTATGTGTCTGGAGGTGGTTGGAAAGGAATCTGATATTGGAAGCCGTAACTGCATTTCTGCATGTTATTCAACGGCAAAATGTTTGCAGTAATGGTTGTCCATGGTATCTTTAGAGGCAGACCAACGGTTGGTCATTTGTTGATTTTCCCAGGGTATTTCAGTAGACGTATGTTCAGGAACACTTTCTGGTTGACAGGCCAGAAATGTAAAGATTGAAAAGAAAAATAATCCAGCCAGAAACTCAAAACCTTATTGAATTAGAAAACTCACTGCTTGTAAGGCCTAAAGAGTAAGAAATGAGATTAGAAGTGGTTTTCAACTAGAAGTCCAATTTCATTTGACTGTTACAACAGAGAAAAGAGACAGAAGTTGTCATCTTTCCACCTGTGTGCCAGGGAGCCTCATGGTAGCTGTATTATGTGAGGGGGAAAGGCAGTCATTTAATCAGGCCAGAAAATTACTTCTACAGAAGACCTTACTGAGATCCCTAGGACATAGAAAGGTTTGGAGGGCTGATATTATATCAGGTGCCTAATAAGTTTTTGAGAGAATTGAGAACAAATAAACTATTTACCAAAACGAAAAAGAATGATTTTCAAGATTACTAACTACTTTCCCCCCACATTTCCCTAGTTTCCATGCTACGAAATCAGATATGGTCAGTACAGGTGACTAAACGGTAGTATCCACTCTGAGACGGGTCCAAGGACACCAGAGAATAATCGATAAGGAAGCTCTCTCAGAGAATACTATCAGATCCTAAGAGAGCCAGGGAGGAGAAGGAACACAGAGATGCTCATATATTGTTACTCTGTTGTATGATGGTTATTCCTTCATGCTGTCCCTCCGTGTTTATTGAGGTGTAATTGACACATGAAATTATGCATATATATGGTGTGTAATGTGATGATTTGACATATGTGTACTTTATGCAGTGATTAGCAACATCGGTCACTTAGCACATTAATCACTTCATCAGTAACAATGCAATGTGTTTATGTCTCTCTGTGCGTGTGTGTGTGTGAGTGTGTGTGTGTGTGTGATTAGAATGCTTATGGTCTAATTTCTCAGGAAGATTCAAGCACACAACTGAGTGTTATTAGCTAGGTCACCATTCTGTACTGTAGACTCTGAGAACTCATTCATTGTGTGATTGTAGGCTTGTACCCTTCGCCCAACATCTCCACTTTTGCCCAACGCCTCAGATCCTGCGGACCACCATTCTATTCTCTGTTACTGTGACATCTGTTAGTTTGGCAACACATTCCTAAATAAACAATGGTGTGAAGAAGAAATAAAAAATAAATAGAAAATAACTTTCGATGAATGGAAATGAAAAGGAAACATACAAGAACTTTCGGGATAAATATAATGCAGCACAAAGAGTGCAACGTATGCCTGGAGATATCTATATTAAAATAGATGATCACAAATCAGAAGCCTGATAGACATGTATGCATGGGTGTGGGTTTATGAAACTTGAAAACTCGTAACAATAAATACAGCAAAGTATAAGCAGTGATTATTTCTGGCCATTTAATAGACATGCTTATTTTTTAACAGCTTTATGTTTTCCCCATTATACACGAAATGATACACCTTCAATTTTATAACAATGTATCACATTATTAAAAAATATATAGTAGCCAGTGAAGATGTGGCTGAGCTGCAAAGAAAGTTTACGTCTTGGACTTCTGGCACATGCCTAGCTGATGACTCTTTCACAGGTTTCAACTGTCTTCTCTTTCTGTTCCTCTCCTCCTCATTCCCTTCTCCTTCCTGCTGTCCCATTATGAAACCCCGTTCCTAAGAAGCTTCCTGATTATTTGGCCAAGGCATATTACTAGGCCAGTTCTTTCTTCTGACTGCAGAAAGTATTATGAAATATATGAAATGACTATTACTAAATGTATGGGCGATATGTCAAAGTACCATATTGGACGGTTAAGGGGTAGATATTGGCACTAAAGATAATATTGCAGGTTGAGGGTTTTGGAACGTGAAGAAGAAGACAGAAAATAAACAGTGGAACTTTTTTTCAAATTTCTCGCTTCAAAGACCTAAAACATTGTTGGAATGAGTGGAACAAAGCAAATATATCAGATGTGCCCTAAGTTCACATTTCATCCCGATTTCAGACCTTTAGTGCTTTGATTATCTCTCCCTTCCCAACGTCACTCTGAATCATTTGTATGTGATGCTGTGTGTCTTAACTGGTATCTTATATCTAGTTTTGATTTCACACAATTGAAACCTGGTGTTTACTTATGGAATACAAGAGATTCTTTTCCCGATTAAGGAATTTTGAGCACACGACAGCGCTCTAGGGAAGAGTTCGTCTCGGGTGAGATGGGACATCCTGATTCCATTACACACGTTTTCCCACATTAAACAGTATCATGAAGCGAGATTTGCAAATCTATTCCTAAACCAGACAGGGGACTTCATCAACCATGACCCATCACAGGACTCTTCAGTCCCCAAGGGGACAGCATAGAAAAAAGTAGTGTTCGTGTCCAGGATAGAAGGGAGGAACTGTAGAACAACTGTTGACAGCTAAAAACTGAAAAGGCAAACATGAAATCTTTGGAAGACGTGCTAAGGCATTGGTTCCTGAACTTCAGTTCTTTGCAAAAAGCTCATTATATTTGTCATAATTCCACACCCCATGTGTCATATTACATTAATTGGTTTGTCTTTAACTTCACATGCTAATAACTTTAAAAATGTTTATTTTAAATGGCCATAGTTAATGATGCACATGAACTGACACATGGAATATTCAAATTATGTATTACAACATGTATGTAAATATATACCTACAGAAATATGTTACAGAAACAGGGACCAGGACAGACACAGAGAAGTTAAAAAGTCTGGAACACGCAACGTCTGCAGAGCAGAACTCCTGCTGGAAGTCCATCTAACAGGGGAATATCCTTTACAAGAGGGAGCGTAGGAATTGTTCTATTCAGGCCGTCAGTGGATTGGATGAGAACTTCCCACTTTATAGAGGGCAATCTATTTAACTCAGGCTACTGATTAAATTAATACTCTCATCCAAAATCATCCTTACAGAAACACAAAGAATAATGTTTTACCAGATAACTGGGGACCTGTACCAGTGGATCTGACCCATAAATTAACCATCAAACCTTCCTTCCAGCACATTGACAAATTGTGTGAAGAAAGTAGAGCAGGAAATAGGTTTATTTGACACATGCTCCACCGTGACCAAAATGGAAAATGCAAAAAATAGGTTTGAAATATAACAAAATTATTATTAATGATTAAGAAGTTGTACATGAATGGCAATGAACTTCAGTGACTGCATTTTGAATAAAGTGATTTCAACTTTCTCTTGAATTTACCCCTAGATTGAATGTGAAACAACCTGTGTTTAAATAATTCATAAGTATTAAATACATACAAAATTAGTTGCGTGAATAGCATTGCATAATAGACTGGGTTTCCCAATAATTTCAAAGCGACAAGAAGGAAGAAGATGTGAACAATCCTGTGCCATTTCTTCAAAAATTGAAGACATCCAAGGAGGTCAATTGGGAGAAATTAGATTGGAGCATGTGTTATGTCCCTTTGGGAGGTATGAGCAAAAAGCTTCATTTCTGTTGTAAGACTTGGGTCTGAGATGCCCGCTCATCTGACTTATGACAGGGGATGCTACATGCCTGGTGAATTCCTTGTGACAGGAAGTAAAAGAGATTTATAAACTTCACAGGAATCTGACTGTTGCATGTTGTTTATTTGAAGGAGCAAACAGTGAAAGGAGGACCATAGTGGTCAGCACTTTACTACACGTTTCCATGTGTCACGATAGGAAATCATAAGAGATGATCTGCAAATTTCCCTCAATCCACTTTTGAAGACGAAAGGAGTCTAGTTTAGCAAGGGATGAATCAAGAGGAAATGAATTGTAAGAACGACTTGAGGTAAGGAGACATGTGTCACCAGGTAGCCAGACTCTTCTCAAACCATTATGTACAACAAAATTGCCACCAGATCAAGTGTAATTAGGCAGGCAGTTTTAGAAGTCAAGGATGGTGAAAGATAGAAAAGGGTCATCCTCCCCAGTCAAGAAAGGGACCTTCTGACTACAAGTTAGAGAATGCTCCAAGTGCTTCCCCTGCCTTAATCCACTGAAACTCAGAGCTACGGCAGGGACTCTGTGTGTCATGAGAACCTAATCCAGTGAGGAGATCCTGGAACAGGATGTTTCATTTTTTCAGAGTCACTGCCAAGCCAGTGATGGGTGGATTTGCATTTGGTTTGGGAAATGATTGGACCAGGCCAATTTTGGTAGTTCCACTTCCCCCTGGGTGGGGCAGTAAGCGCCAATAAATAGGTCCTCTGCTCCACGACAGCTATCCTCCTGCTACACGAGTTCCGATTGACTTTGGAGAAACTGGTGAGTCTGATTCTTCAGTTCAACTTTGTTCTTGGACACCCGAATGTTGAGATTATGCTGGAGACAGCAAGTTTGATGGGTCCAAAGTTAGGATCAGAGGGTATAATGCTACTTAGTGGGTGCGACCGTGGAATCTGGGTACAATGTTGTATTGTATTTACTAGATTTCTGATACCTAGTTTGAATTCCTCTATTGAAAAAGAAATTATCAGGAAATTTTTCCATGAAGGGAGAAAGAAAAAAGTATTTACCTTTTTCTATGTCTTTCTCTTGGACCTCTGCTGTGATTTCAGAGGCATTTATCTTAGAAGGTGTGAGACCCTTGCATTCATCCTGATTGTCCTTTGTTCTGTCCATAAGTCATACTGTCAGGACCTCATGAGAGAAAATGGTGATAGAAATTCCTTGTGAGCTTGCCCAGGGTTTTGTAACTTGCGGTGACCTTTGCTGAAGATGTCATTTTCCTAAGAAAGAACAAAAGAAAGAAAGAAACCAAAAGAGAAAACATCACATGTTTCTTTCAAACAAAGATATTTTCTTTAGAAAAGTTGTATGAGAAAAGAAAAGCTTTTCTCTAAGTTGATATAACGATTTTGTGAAGAGCAAGAGAGAAGTCAGAAATTCATGAAAAGCTACAAAAGAGATTAAAGCACATACTTAGAGATTGGTGAGATAGTATCTGTTGTTATTCCACAAGATTCTGCTCTTTTCTCTATAGGAATTCCTGGTTGTGAACACAGTCTTATATTTTCTTTCAGATATTAAGACTCCAGAAAGATGTCTTCTCAACATCAGCAGTGCAAGGAGCCCTGCCAGCCACCACCAGTGTGCCCACCGAAGTGTTGTGACCCTTGCCCACCTTGCAAGTGTCCGTGCCCTTGCCCACCTTGCAAGTGTCCAGACCCTTGCCCACCTATAAAGTGCCCTGACCCATGCCTGCCTCAGCAGTGCAAGCAGAAATGCCCTCCTGGGGCACCTGCTCCTCATTGTTAGCAGAAGTGCCCACCCAAGAGTAGGTAAGACCTTGACCTTTTATCTGCATCTGGAAAGGATAAGGACAATAGGCTCAACTAGATCCAGAGCTCCACCTTCATCTTGTCTTCAAAGCCTATCATGGATACGGAAGAAGCTCCTCCACCTTTCAGCCTCAATATGCCTGTGGTGCTTCCTGACAGACAGAGCTTTCTTATCTGAGGGAGCTGTACTGCTTCCATCTGGGAGGTGCCCAAGAAAGCACCACAGAGTATCAGAAGGAAGAGCAGCAGCCTTCCTCCTGGGCGCCCTCTGAGGATTCTCTCTCTGTCTTCTGTGTTGGTCGGTCCCCTGGGCATGGGTATCTACCAGCTGAGCAATTGTTACTTCTCCTCCACTTCCTGAATAAAATACAATCCTTTTGTTTCATGGGAAAACTTTTTCTTTCTTTTAAAACCTGCTTTTAGCAATATCATATCATAAGTTTGCCTGATTTCTATCCTTCTTTGATCCTGAGTGTCAGGCTCTCAGAGTCACTGTTATCTGAATTTTGAGTCGTATCAAAAATTATTTCTCTACAGTTTCAAATCGAGGTTATTTTCCTAATGATTGCTTGATTGGTTTGAGGAACAAATTGTTTACCTTCTTGGGATTTCGAAACCTTTAATAAACTGTGGGGAAAATCACATTAACAGCACCAACTTGCTTAGGCATAAAAATTACATGAATGTGTGTCATTCAGGTGGCACAATGCCGAGCACATAATTGGCATTTGAGAGGTGGCCGATCTCCATTGTCCCTGTCACCATCACCGTCACCACAACCACCACCGTCACCACCACACCCAGGTGCTCCAGCAGGGGTGTGGCTGAGACATAACTAGTACAGCAAGCAAGGAGATTCTTAAACTCTATTACCCGTTCATATTCTGTGTTCTTTTTCTTTTCCAATTTAACCGAATTTTTAATCGGACACCACAAAATAACCAGTTTGGGAAATTATTGGGATACTCTGTAGAAAATTATAATACTTCTGAAAACGTGGGTAGTACCAAAGAAAGGGAATTTTAAGGGACCTTACCAGACAAAGCCCTACCTGCTCTCCATGGGTACAACGTGCTCTTCTTACTGCAAAACTCAACAGCCTCAGGGTCTTATTATATGTTTTTTCACCTCGGAAATTATATTCTTGATTATTTTGACCCCACCTTTGAGATACACTGGGGATTCCAATGTTTATCTTGATTTACTAAATGACTGTTGCTATGCAGCATGTTTTCCAAGTGCTCAGCTTACTGGCCCAGTAAACTGTGAAAAGGGATGTGTTCATTAAGCATATCTCTTCTTGTGGTTAGAAGTAAAGGAGTCAAAGATGCTGGAACTGCAGAAACAAACAGATGCCCATGTTACTGTTCAACGCGCATCAGACTATGACCTGAGTGAAAAATCAACACTGATATTTGGAAGTTGTCTCTACTGTAGCTACAGTTATTTGACCTGACATAGAAATTAGTTCTTTGAGGTGGGATGCTCCCGTAGCAAATCTTAAAATTGTGGCATTGGCGTATGTGTCTGGAGGTGGTTGGAAAGGAATCTGATATTGGAAGCCGTAACTGCAATTCTGCATGTTATTCAACGGCAAAATGTTTGCAGTAATGGTTGTCCATGGTATCTTTAGAGGCAGACCAACGGTTGGTCATTTGTTGATTTTCCCAGGGTATTTCAGTAGACGTATGTTCAGGAACACTTTCTGGTTGACAGGCCAGACATGTAAAGATTGAAAAGAAAAATAATCCAGCCCAGAAACTCAAAACCTTATTGAATTAGAAAACTCACTGCTTGTAAGGCCTAAAGAGTAAGAAATGAGATTAGAAGTGGTTTTCAACTAGAAGTCCAATTTCATTTGACTGTTACAACAGAGAAAAGAGACAGATGTTGTCATCTTTCCACCTGTGTGCCAGGGAGCCTCATGGTAGCTGTATTATGTGAGGGGGAAAGACAGTCATTTAATCAGGCCAGAAAATTACTTCTACAGAAGACCTTACTGAGATCCCTAGGACATAGAAAAGATTGGAGGGCTGAAATTATATCAGGTGCCTAATAAGTTTTGGAGAGAATTGAGAACAAATAAACTACGTACCAAAACGAAAAAGAATGATTTTCAAGATTACTAACGACTTTCCGCCCACATTTCCCTAATTTCCACACTACGAAATCAGATATGGTCAGTACAGGTGACTAAACGGTAATATCCACTCTGAGACGGGTCCAAGGACCCCAGAGAATAATCGATAAGGAAGCTCTCTCAGAGAATACTATCAGATCCTAAGAGAGCCAGGGAGGAGAAGGAACACAGAGATGCTCATATATTGTTACTCTCTTGTACGATGGTTATTCCTTCATGCTGTCCCTCCGTGTTTATTGAGGTGTAATTGACACATGAAATTATACATATATATGGTGTGTAATGTGATGATTTGACATATGTGTACTTTATGCAGTGATTAGCAACATCGGTCACTTAGCACATTAATCACTTCATCAGTAACAATGCAATGTGTTTATGTCTCTCTGTGCGTGTGTGTGTGTGAGTGTGTGTGTGTGTGTGATTAGAATGCTTATGGTCTAATTTCTCAGGAAGATTCAAGTACACAACTGAGTGTTATTAGCTAGGTCACCATTCTGTACTGTAGACTCTGAGAACTCATTCATTGTGTGATTGTAGGCTTGTACCCTTCGCCCAACATCTCCACTTTTGCCCAACGCCTCAGATCCTGCTGACCACCATTCTATTCTCTGTTACTGCGACATCTGTTAGTTTGGCAACACATTCCTAAATAAACAATGATGCGAAGAAGAAAGAAAAAATAAATAGAAAATAACTTTAGATGAACGGAAATGAAAAGGAAACATACAAGAACTTTCAGGATAAATGTAATGCAGCGCAAAGAGTGCAACGTATGCCTGGAGATATCTATATTAAAATAGATGATCACAAATCAGTAGCCTGATAGACATGTATGCATGGGTGTGGGTTTATGAAACTTGAAAACTCGTAACACTAAATACAGCAAAGTATAAGCAGTGATTATTTCTGGCCATTTAATAGACATGCTTATTTTTTAACAGCTTTATGTTTTCCCCATTATACATGAAATGATATACCTTCATTTTTATAACAATGTATCACATTATTTAAAAAATATATAGTAGCCAGTGAAGATGTGGCTGAGCTGCAAAGAAAGTTTACATCTTGGCCTTCTGGCACATGCCTAGCTGATGACTCTTTCCCAGGTTTCAAGTGTCTCCTCTTTCTCTTCCTCTCCTCCTCATTCCCTTCTCCTTCCTGCTGTCCCATTATGAAACCCCATTCCTAAGAAGCTTCCTGATTATTTGGCCAAGGCATATTACTAGGCCAGTTCTTTCTTCTGACTGCAGGAAGTATTATGAAATATATGAAATGACTATTACTAAATGCATGGGCGATATGTCAAAGTACCATATTGGACGGTTAAGGGGTAGATATTGGCACTAAAGATAATATGGCAGGTTGAGGGTTTTGGAACATGAAGAAGAAGGCAGAAAATAAACAGTGGAACTTTTTTTCAAATTTCTCGCTTCAAAGACCTAAAACATTGTTGGAATGAGTGGAACAAAGCAAATATATCAGATGTGCCCTAAGTTCACATTTCATCCCGATTTCAGACCTTTAGTGCTTTGATTATCTCTCCCTTCCCAACGTCACTCTGAATCATTTGTATGTGATGCTGTGTGTCTTAACTGGTATCTTATATCTAGTTTAGATTTCACACAATTGAAACCTGGTGTTTACTTATGGAATACAAGAGATTCTTTTCCCGATTAAGGAATTTTGAGCACACGACAGCGGTCTAGGGAAGAGTTCGTCTCGGGTGAGATGGGACATCCTGATTCCATTACACACGTTTTCCCACATTAAACAGTATCATGAAGCGAGATTTGCAAATCTATTCCTAAACCAGACAGGGGACTTCATCAACCATGACCCATCACAGGACTCTTCAGTCCCCAAAGGGACAGCATAGAAAAAAGTAGTGTTCGTGTCCAGGATAGAAGGGAGGAACTGTAGAACAACTGTTGACAGCTATAAACTGAAAAGGCAAACATGAAATCTTTGGAAGACGTGCTAAGGCATTGGTTCCTGAACTTCAGTTCTTTGCAAAAAGCTCATTATATTTGTCATAATTCCACAACCCATGTGTCATATTACATTAATTGGTTTGTCTTTAACTTCATGTGCTAATAACTTTAAAAATGTTTATTTTAAATGGCCATAGTTAATGATGCACATGAACTGACACATGGAATATTCAAATTATGTATTACAACATGTATGTAAATATATACCTACAGAAATATGTTACAGAAACAGGGACCAGGACAGACACAGAGAAGTTAAAAAGTCTGGAACACGCAACGTCTGCAGAGCAGAACTTCTGCTGGAGTCCATCTAACAGGGGAATATCCTTTACAAGAGGGAGCGTAGGAATTGTTCTATTCAGGCCGTCAGTGGATTGGGTGAGAACTTCCCACTTTATAGAGGACAATCGACTTAACTCAGGCTACTGATAAACATAATACTCTCATCCAAAATCATCCTTACAGAAACACAAAGAATAATGTTTTACCAGATAACTGGGGACCTGTACCAGTGGATCTGACCCATAAATTAACCATCAAACCTTCCTTCCAGCATATTGACAAATTGTGTGAAGAAAGTAGAGCAGGAAATAGGATTATTTGACACATGCTCCACCGTGACCAAAATGGAAAATGCAAAAAATAGGTTTGAAATATAACAAAATTATTATTAATGATTAAGAAGTTGTATATGAATGGCAATGAACTTCAGTGACTGCATTTTGAATAAAGTGATTTGAACTTTCTCTTGAATTTACCCATAGATTGAATGTGAAACAACCTGTGTTTAAATAATTCATAAGTATTAAATACATACAAAATTAGTTGCGTGAATAGCATTGCATAGTAGATTGGGTTTCCCAATAATTATAAAGCGACAAGAAGCCAGAAAATTTGAGCAATCCTCTGCGATTTCTTCAAAAATTGAAGACATCCAAGGTGGTCAGTTGGGAGAAATTAGATTGGAGCATGTGTTATGTCCCTTTGGGAGGTATGAGCAAAAAGCTTCATTTCTGTTGTAAGACTTGGGTCTGAGATGCCCGCTCATCTGACTAATGTCAGGGGATGCTACATGCCTGGTGAATTCCTTGTGACAGGAAGTAAAACAGATTGATAAAGTTTACAGGCATCTGACTGCTGGATGTTGTTTATTTGAAGGAGCAAACAGTGAAAGGAGGACCATAGGTCAGCACTTTACTACACGTTTCCAAGTGTCACGATAGGAAATCATAAGAGATGATCTGCAAATTTCCCTCAATCCACATTTGAAGACGAAAGGAGACTTTGTTTAGCAAGCGATGAATTAAGATGTAATGAATTGTAAGAAAGACTTGAGGTAAGGAGACCTGTGTCACCAGGTAGCCAGACTCTTCTCAAACCATTATGTACAACAAAATTGCCACCAGATCAAGTGTAATTAGGCAGGCAGTTTTAGAAGTCAAGGATGGTGAAAGATAGAAAAAGGTCATCCTCCCCAGTCAAGAAAGGGACCTTCTGACTACAAGTTAGAGAATGCTCCAAGTGCTTCCCCTGCCTTAATCCACTGAAACTCGGAGCTACGGCAGGGACTCTGTGAGTCATGAGAACCTAATCCAGTGAGGAGATCCTGGAACAGGATGTTTCTTTTTTTCAGAGTCACTGCCAAGCCAGTGATGGGTGGATTTGCATTTGGGTTGGGAAATGATTGCACCAGGCCAATTTTGGTAGTTCCACTTCCCCCTTGGTGGGGCAGTAAGCGCCAATAAATAGGTCCTCTGCTCCACGATGGCTATCCTCCTGCTACACGAGTTCCAATTGACTTTGGAGAAACTGGTGAGTCTGATTCTTCAGTTCAACTTTGTTCTTGGACACCCGAATGTTGAGATTATGCTGGAGACAGCAAGTTTGACGGGTCCAAAGTTAGGATCAGAGGGTATAATGCTACGTAGTGGGTGCGACCGTGGAATCTGGGTACAATGTTGTATTGTATTTACTAGATTTCTGATACCTAGTTTGAATTCCTCTATTGAAAAAGAAATTATCAGGAAATTTTTCCATGAAGGAAGAAAGAAAAAAGTATTCACCTTTTTCTATGTCTTTCTCTTGGACCTCTGCTGTGATTTCAGAGGCATTTATCTTAGAAGGTGTGAGACCCTTGCATTCATCCTGATTGTCCTTTGTTCTGTCCATAAGTCATACTGTCAGGACCTCATGAGAGAAAATGGTGATAGAAATTTCTTGTGAGCTTGCCCAGGGTTTTGTAACTTGCGGTGACCTTTTCTGAAGATGTCATTTTCATAAGAAAGAACAAAAGAAAGAAAGAAACCAAAAGAGAAAACATCACATGTTTCTTTAAATCAAAGATATTTTCTTTAGAAAAGTTGTATGAGAAAAGAAAAGCTTTTCTCTGAGTTGATATAACGATTTTGTGAAGAGCGAGAGAGAAGTCAGAAATTCATTAAAAGGTATAAAAGAGATTAAAGCACATACTTAGAGATTGGTGAGATAGTATCTGTTGTTATTCCACAAGATTCTGCTCTTTTCTCTATAGGAATTCCTGGTTGTGAACACAGTCTTATATTTTCTTTCAGATATTAAGACTCCAGAAAGATGTCTGCTCAACAGCAGCAGTGCAAGCAGCCCTGCCAGCCACCACCAGTGTGCCCACCGAAGTGTTGTGACCCTTGCCCACCTTGCAAGTGTCCATGCCCTTGCCCACCTTGCAAGTGTCCAGACCCTTGCCCACCTATAAAGTGCCCTGACCCATGCCTGCCTCAGCAGTACAAGCAGAAATGCCCTCCGGGGGCACCTGCTCCTCATTGTTAGCAGAAGTGCCCACCCAAGAGTAGGTAAGAGCTTGACCTTTTATCTGCATCTGGAAAGGATAAGGACAATAGGCTCAACTAGTTCCAGAGCTCCACCTTCATCTTGTCTTCAAAGCCTATCATGGATAAGGAGGAAGGAGCTTCTCCACCCTTCAGCCTCAGTATGCGTGTGGTGCTTCCTGACAGACAGAGCTTTCTTATCTGAGGGTGCTGTACTGCTTCCATCGGGGAGGTGCCCAAGAAAGCATCACAGAGCATCAGAAGGAAGAGCAGCAGCCTTCCTCCTGGGCGCCCTCTGAGGATTCTCTCGCTGTCTTCTGTGTTGGTCGGTCCCCTGGGCATGGGTATCTACCAGCTGAGCAATTGTTACTTCTCCTCCACTTCCTGAATAAAATACAATCTTTTGGTGTGATGGGAAAACTTCTTCTTTCTTTTGAAACCTGCTTTTAGCAATATCATATCATAAGTTTGCCTGATTTCTATCCTTCTTTGATCCTGAGTTTCAGGCTCTCAGAGTCACTGTTATCTGAATTTTGAGTCGTATCAAAAATTATTTCTCTACAGTTTCAAATCGAGGTTATTTTCCTAATGATTGCTTGATTGGTTTGAGGAACAAATTGTTTACCTTCTTGGGATTTCGAAACCTTTAATAAACTGTGGGGAAAATCACATTAACAGCACCAACTTGCTTAGGCATAAAAATTACATGAATGTGTGTCATTCAGGTGGCACAATGCCGAGCACATAATTGGCATTTGAGAGGTGGCCGATCTCCATTGTCCCTGTCACCATCACCGTCACCACAACCACCACCGTCACCACCACACCCAGGTGCTCCAGCAGGGGTGTGGCTGAGACATAACTAGTACAGCAAGCAAGGAGATTCTTAAACTCTATTACCCGTTCATATTCTGTGTTCTTTTTCTTTTCCAATTTAACCGAATTTTTAATCGGACACCACAAAATAACCAGTTTGGGAAATTATTGGGATACTCTGTAGAAAATTATAATACTTCTGAAAACGTGGGTAGTACCAAAGAAAGGGAATTTTAAGGGACCTTACCAGACAAAGCCCTACCTGCTCTCCATGGGTACAACGTGCTCTTCTTACTGCAAAACTCAACAGCCTCAGGGTCTTATTATATGTTTTTTCACCTCGGAAATTATATTCTTGATTATTTTGACCCCACCTTTGAGATACACTGGGGATTCCAATGTTTATCTTGATTTACTAAATGACTGTTGCTATGCAGCATGTTTTCCAAGTGCTCAGCTTACTGGCCCAGTAAACTGTGAAAAGGGATGTGTTCATTAAGCATATCTCTTCTTGTGGTTAGAAGTAAAGGAGTCAAAGATGCTGGAACTGCAGAAACAAACAGATGCCCATGTTACTGTTCAACGCGCATCAGACTATGACCTGAGTGAAAAATCAACACTGATATTTGGAAGTTGTCTCTACTGTAGCTACAGTTATTTGACCTGACATAGAAATTAGTTCTTTGAGGTGGGATGCTCCCGTAGCAAATCTTAAAATTGTGGCATTGGCGTATGTGTCTGGAGGTGGTTGGAAAGGAATCTGATATTGGAAGCCGTAACTGCAATTCTGCATGTTATTCAACGGCAAAATGTTTGCAGTAATGGTTGTCCATGGTATCTTTAGAGGCAGACCAACGGTTGGTCATTTGTTGATTTGCCCAGGGTATTTCAGTAGACGTATGTTCAGGAACACTTTCTGGTTGACAGGCCAGACATGTAAAGATTGAAAAGAAAAATAATCCAGCCCAGAAACTCAAAACCTTATTGAATTAGAAAACTCACTGCTTGTAAGGCCTAAAGAGTAAGAAATGAGATTAGAAGTGGTTTTCAACTAGAAGTCCAATTTCATTTGACTGTTACAACAGAGAAAAGAGACAGATGTTGTCATCTTTCCACCTGTGTGCCAGGGAGCCTCATGGTAGCTGTATTATGTGAGGGGGAAAGACAGTCATTTAATCAGGCCAGAAAATTACTTCTACAGAAGACCTTACTGAGATCCCTAGGACATAGAAAAGATTGGAGGGCTGAAATTATATCAGGTGCCTAATAAGTTTTGGAGAGAATTGAGAACAAATAAACTACGTACCAAAACGAAAAAGAATGATTTTCAAGATTACTAACGACTTTCCGCCCACATTTCCCTAATTTCCACACTACGAAATCAGATATGGTCAGTACAGGTGACTAAACGGTAATATCCACTCTGAGACGGGTCCAAGGACCCCAGAGAATAATCGATAAGGAAGCTCTCTCAGAGAATACTATCAGATCCTAAGAGAGCCAGGGAGGAGAAGGAACACAGAGATGCTCATATATTGTTACTCTCTTGTACGATGGTTATTCCTTCATGCTGTCCCTCCGTGTTTATTGAGGTGTAATTGACACATGAAATTATACATATATATGGTGTGTAATGTGATGATTTGACATATGTGTACTTTATGCAGTGATTAGCAACATCGGTCACTTAGCACATTAATCACTTCATCAGTAACAATGCAATGTGTTTATGTCTCTCTGTGCGTGTGTGTGTGTGAGTGTGTGTGTGTGTGTGATTAGAATGCTTATGGTCTAATTTCTCAGGAAGATTCAAGTACACAACTGAGTGTTATTAGCTAGGTCACCATTCTGTACTGTAGACTCTGAGAACTCATTCATTGTGTGATTGTAGGCTTGTACCCTTCGCCCAACATCTCCACTTTTGCCCAACGCCTCAGATCCTGCTGACCACCATTCTATTCTCTGTTACTGCGACATCTGTTAGTTTGGCAACACATTCCTAAATAAACAATGATGCGAAGAAGAAAGAAAAAATAAATAGAAAATAACTTTAGATGAACGGAAATGAAAAGGAAACATACAAGAACTTTCAGGATAAATGTAATGCAGCGCAAAGAGTGCAACGTATGCCTGGAGATATCTATATTAAAATAGATGATCACAAATCAGTAGCCTGATAGACATGTATGCATGGGTGTGGGTTTATGAAACTTGAAAACTCGTAACACTAAATACAGCAAAGTATAAGCAGTGATTATTTCTGGCCATTTAATAGACATGCTTATTTTTTAACAGCTTTATGTTTTCCCCATTATACATGAAATGATATACCTTCATTTTTATAACAATGTATCACATTATTTAAAAAATATATAGTAGCCAGTGAAGATGTGGCTGAGCTGCAAAGAAAGTTTACATCTTGGCCTTCTGGCACATGCCTAGCTGATGACTCTTTCCCAGGTTTCAAGTGTCTCCTCTTTCTCTTCCTCTCCTCCTCATTCCCTTCTCCTTCCTGCTGTCCCATTATGAAACCCCATTCCTAAGAAGCTTCCTGATTATTTGGCCAAGGCATATTACTAGGCCAGTTCTTTCTTTTGACTGCAGGAAGTATTATGAAATATATGAAATGACTATTACTAAATGCATGGGCGATATGTCAAAGTACCATATTGGACGGTTAAGGGGTAGATATTGGCACTAAAGATAATATGGCAGGTTGAGGGTTTTGGAACATGAAGAAGAAGGCAGAAAATAAACAGTGGAACTTTTTTTCAAATTTCTCGCTTCAAAGACCTAAAACATTGTTGGAATGAGTGGAACAAAGCAAATATATCAGATGTGCCCTAAGTTCACATTTCATCCCGATTTCAGACCTTTAGTGCTTTGATTATCTCTCCCTTCCCAACGTCACTCTGAATCATTTGTATGTGATGCTGTGTGTCTTAACTGGTATCTTATATCTAGTTTAGATTTCACACAATTGAAACCTGGTGTTTACTTATGGAATACAAGAGATTCTTTTCCCGATTAAGGAATTTTGAGCACACGACAGCGGTCTAGGGAAGAGTTCGTCTCGGGTGAGATGGGACATCCTGATTCCATTACACACGTTTTCCCACATTAAACAGTATCATGAAGCGAGATTTGCAAATCTATTCCTAAACCAGACAGGGGACTTCATCAACCATGACCCATCACAGGACTCTTCAGTCCCCAAAGGGACAGCATAGAAAAAAGTAGTGTTCGTGTCCAGGATAGAAGGGAGGAACTGTAGAACAACTGTTGACAGCTATAAACTGAAAAGGCAAACATGAAATCTTTGGAAGACGTGCTAAGGCATTGGTTCCTGAACTTCAGTTCTTTGCAAAAAGCTCATTATATTTGTCATAATTCCACAACCCATGTGTCATATTACATTAATTGGTTTGTCTTTAACTTCATGTGCTAATAACTTTAAAAATGTTTATTTTAAATGGCCATAGTTAATGATGCACATGAACTGACACATGGAATATTCAAATTATGTATTACAACATGTATGTAAATATATACCTACAGAAATATGTTACAGAAACAGGGACCAGGACAGACACAGAGAAGTTAAAAAGTCTGGAACACGCAACGTCTGCAGAGCAGAACTTCTGCTGGAGTCCATCTAACAGGGGAATATCCTTTACAAGAGGGAGCGTAGGAATTGTTCTATTCAGGCCGTCAGTGGATTGGGTGAGAACTTCCCACTTTATAGAGGACAATCGACTTAACTCAGGCTACTGATAAACATAATACTCTCATCCAAAATCATCCTTACAGAAACACAAAGAATAATGTTTTACCAGATAACTGGGGACCTGTACCAGTGGATCTGACCCATAAATTAACCATCAAACCTTCCTTCCAGCATATTGACAAATTGTGTGAAGAAAGTAGAGCAGGAAATAGGATTATTTGACACATGCTCCACCGTGACCAAAATGGAAAATGCAAAAAATAGGTTTGAAATATAACAAAATTATTATTAATGATTAAGAAGTTGTATATGAATGGCAATGAACTTCAGTGACTGCATTTTGAATAAAGTGATTTGAACTTTCTCTTGAATTTACCCATAGATTGAATGTGAAACAACCTGTGTTTAAATAATTCATAAGTATTAAATACATACAAAATTAGTTGCGTGAATAGCATTGCATAGTAGATTGGGTTTCCCAATAATTATAAAGCGACAAGAAGCCAGAAAATTTGAGCAATCCTCTGCGATTTCTTCAAAAATTGAAGACATCCAAGGTGGTCAGTTGGGAGAAATTAGATTGGAGCATGTGTTATGTCCCTTTGGGAGGTATGAGCAAAAAGCTTCATTTCTGTTGTAAGACTTGGGTCTGAGATGCCCGCTCATCTGACTAATGTCAGGGGATGCTACATGCCTGGTGAATTCCTTGTGACAGGAAGTAAAACAGATTGATAAAGTTCACAGGCATCTGACTGCTGGATGTTGTTTATTTGAAGGAGCAAACAGTGAAAGGAGGACCATAGGTCAGCACTTTACTACACGTTTCCAAGTGTCACGATAGGAAATCATAAGAGATGATCTGCAAATTTCCCTCAATCCACATTTGAAGACGAAAGGAGACTTTGTTTAGCAAGCGATGAATTAAGATGTAATGAATTGTAAGAAAGACTTGAGGTAAGGAGACCTGTGTCACCAGGTAGCCAGACTCTTCTCAAACCATTATGTACAACAAAATTGCCACCAGATCAAGTGTAATTAGGCAGGCAGTTTTAGAAGTCAAGGATGGTGAAAGATAGAAAAAGGTCATCCTCCCCAGTCAAGAAAGGGACCTTCTGACTACAAGTTAGAGAATGCTCCAAGTGCTTCCCCTGCCTTAATCCACTGAAACTCGGAGCTACGGCAGGGACTCTGTGAGTCATGAGAACCTAATCCAGTGAGGAGATCCTGGAACAGGATGTTTCTTTTTTTCAGAGTCACTGCCAAGCCAGTGATGGGTGGATTTGCATTTGGGTTGGGAAATGATTGCACCAGGCCAATTTTGGTAGTTCCACTTCCCCCTTGGTGGGGCAGTAAGCGCCAATAAATAGGTCCTCTGCTCCACGATGGCTATCCTCCTGCTACACGAGTTCCAATTGACTTTGGAGAAACTGGTGAGTCTGATTCTTCAGTTCAACTTTGTTCTTGGACACCCGAATGTTGAGATTATGCTGGAGACAGCAAGTTTGACGGGTCCAAAGTTAGGATCAGAGGGTATAATGCTACTTAGTGGGTGCGACCGTGGAATCTGGGTACAATGTTGTATTGTATTTACTAGATTTCTGATACCTAGTTTGAATTCCTCTATTGAAAAAGAAATTATCAGGAAATTTTTCCATGAAGGAAGAAAGAAAAAAGTATTCACCTTTTTCTATGTCTTTCTCTTGGACCTCTGCTGTGATTTCAGAGGCATTTATCTTAGAAGGTGTGAGACCCTTGCATTCATCCTGATTGTCCTTTGTTCTGTCCATAAGTCATACTGTCAGGACCTCATGAGAGAAAATGGTGATAGAAATTTCTTGTGAGCTTGCCCAGGGTTTTGTAACTTGCGGTGACCTTTTCTGAAGATGTCATTTTCATAAGAAAGAACAAAAGAAAGAAAGAAACCAAAAGAGAAGACATCACATGTTTCTTTAAATCAAAGATATTTTCTTTAGAAAAGTTGTATGAGAAAAGAAAAGCTTTTCTCTGAGTTGATATAACGATTTTGTGAAGAGCGAGAGAGAAGTCAGAAATTCATTAAAAGGTATAAAAGAGATTAAAGCACATACTTAGAGATTGGTGAGATAGTATCTGTTGTTATTCCACAAGATTCTGCTCTTTTCTCTATAGGAATTCCTGGTTGTGAACACAGTCTTATATTTTCTTTCAGATATTAAGACTCCAGAAAGATGTCTGCTCAACAGCAGCAGTGCAAGCAGCCCTGCCAGCCACCACCAGTGTGCCCACCGAAGTGTTGTGACCCTTGCCCACCTTGCAAGTGTCCATGCCCTTGCCCACCTTGCAAGTGTCCAGACCCTTGCCCACCTATAAAGTGCCCTGACCCATGCCTGCCTCAGCAGTGCAAGCAGAAATGCCCTCCGGGGGCACCTGCTCCTCATTGTTAGCAGAAGTGCCCACCCAAGAGTAGGTAAGAGCTTGACCTTTTATCTGCATCTGGAAAGGATAAGGACAATAGGCTCAACTAGTTCCAGAGCTCCACCTTCATCTTGTCTTCAAAGCCTATCATGGATAAGGAGGAAGGAGCTTCTCCACCCTTCAGCCTCAGTATGCGTGTGGTGCTTCCTGACAGACAGAGCTTTCTTATCTGAGGGTGCTGTACTGCTTCCATCGGGGAGGTGCCCAAGAAAGCATCACAGAGCATCAGAAGGAAGAGCAGCAGCCTTCCTCCTGGGCGCCCTCTGAGGATTCTCTCGCTGTCTTCTGTGTTGGTCGGTCCCCTGGGCATGGGTATCTACCAGCTGAGCAATTGTTACTTCTCCTCCACTTCCTGAATAAAATACAATCTTTTGGTGTGATGGGAAAACTTCTTCTTTCTTTTGAAACCTGCTTTTAGCAATATCATATCATAAGTTTGCCTGATTTCTATCCTTCTTTGATCCTGAGTTTCAGGCTCTCAGAGTCACTGTTATCTGAATTTTGAGTCGTATCAAAAATTATTTCTCTACAGTTTCAAATCGAGGTTATTTTCCTAATGATTGCTTGATTGGTTTGAGGAACAAATTGTTTACCTTCTTGGGATTTCGAAACCTTTAATAAACTGTGGGGAAAATCACATTAACAGCACCAACTTGCTTAGGCATAAAAATTACATGAATGTGTGTCATTCAGGTGGCACAATGCCGAGCACATAATTGGCATTTGAGAGGTGGCCGATCTCCATTGTCCCTGTCACCATCACCGTCACCACAACCACCACCGTCACCACCACACCCAGGTGCTCCAGCAGGGGTGTGGCTGAGACATAACTAGTACAGCAAGCAAGGAGATTCTTAAACTCTATTACCCGTTCATATTCTGTGTTCTTTTTCTTTTCCAATTTAACCGAATTTTTAATCGGACACCACAAAATAACCAGTTTGGGAAATTATTGGGATACTCTGTAGAAAATTATAATACTTCTGAAAACGTGGGTAGTACCAAAGAAAGGGAATTTTAAGGGACCTTACCAGACAAAGCCCTACCTGCTCTCCATGGGTACAACGTGCTCTTCTTACTGCAAAACTCAACAGCCTCAGGGTCTTATTATATGTTTTTTCACCTCGGAAATTATATTCTTGATTATTTTGACCCCACCTTTGAGATACACTGGGGATTCCAATGTTTATCTTGATTTACTAAATGACTGTTGCTATGCAGCATGTTTTCCAAGTGCTCAGCTTACTGGCCCAGTAAACTGTGAAAAGGGATGTGTTCATTAAGCATATCTCTTCTTGTGGTTAGAAGTAAAGGAGTCAAAGATGCTGGAACTGCAGAAACAAACAGATGCCCATGTTACTGTTCAACGCGCATCAGACTATGACCTGAGTGAAAAATCAACACTGATATTTGGAAGTTGTCTCTACTGTAGCTACAGTTATTTGACCTGACATAGAAATTAGTTCTTTGAGGTGGGATGCTCCCGTAGCAAATCTTAAAATTGTGGCATTGGCGTATGTGTCTGGAGGTGGTTGGAAAGGAATCTGATATTGGAAGCCGTAACTGCAATTCTGCATGTTATTCAACGGCAAAATGTTTGCAGTAATGGTTGTCCATGGTATCTTTAGAGGCAGACCAACGGTTGGTCATTTGTTGATTTGCCCAGGGTATTTCAGTAGACGTATGTTCAGGAACACTTTCTGGTTGACAGGCCAGACATGTAAAGATTGAAAAGAAAAATAATCCAGCCCAGAAACTCAAAACCTTATTGAATTAGAAAACTCACTGCTTGTAAGGCCTAAAGAGTAAGAAATGAGATTAGAAGTGGTTTTCAACTAGAAGTCCAATTTCATTTGACTGTTACAACAGAGAAAAGAGACAGATGTTGTCATCTTTCCACCTGTGTGCCAGGGAGCCTCATGGTAGCTGTATTATGTGAGGGGGAAAGACAGTCATTTAATCAGGCCAGAAAATTACTTCTACAGAAGACCTTACTGAGATCCCTAGGACATAGAAAAGATTGGAGGGCTGAAATTATATCAGGTGCCTAATAAGTTTTGGAGAGAATTGAGAACAAATGAACTACGTACCAAAACGAAAAAGAATGATTTTCAAGATTACTAACGACTTTCCGCCCACATTTCCCTAATTTCCACACTACGAAATCAGATATGGTCAGTACAGGTGACTAAACGGTAATATCCACTCTGAGACGGGTCCAAGGACCCCAGAGAATAATCGATAAGGAAGCTCTCTCAGAGAATACTATCAGATCCTAAGAGAGCCAGGGAGGAGAAGGAACACAGAGATGCTCATATATTGTTACTCTCTTGTACGATGGTTATTCCTTCATGCTGTCCCTCCGTGTTTATTGAGGTGTAATTGACACATGAAATTATACATATATATGGTGTGTAATGTGATGATTTGACATATGTGTACTTTATGCAGTGATTAGCAACATCGGTCACTTAGCACATTAATCACTTCATCAGTAACAATGCAATGTGTTTATGTCTCTCTGTGCGTGTGTGTGTGTGAGTGTGTGTGTGTGTGTGATTAGAATGCTTATGGTCTAATTTCTCAGGAAGATTCAAGTACACAACTGAGTGTTATTAGCTAGGTCACCATT
This sequence comes from Mesoplodon bidens, assembly GCF_964165515.1. Lineage (NCBI taxonomy): Eukaryota > Metazoa > Chordata > Mammalia > Artiodactyla > Ziphiidae > Mesoplodon > Mesoplodon bidens. Next base: position 8,602 of record NW_027671430.1, on the reverse strand, counting down.
CTGTACTGTAGACTCTGAGAACTCATTCATTGTGTGATTGTAGGCTTGTACCCTTCGCCCAACATCTCCACTTTTGCCCAACGCCTCAGATCCTGCGGACCACCATTCTATTCTCTGTTACTGCGACATCTGTTAGTTTGGCAACACATTCCTAAATAAACAATGATGCGAAGAAGAAAGAAAAAATAAATAGAAAATAACTTTAGATGAACGGAAATGAAAAGGAAACATACAAGAACTTTCAGGATAAATGTAATGCAGCGCAAAGAGTGCAACGTATGCCTGGAGATATCTATATTAAAATAGATGATCACAAATCAGTAGCCTGATAGACATGTATGCATGGGTGTGGGTTTATGAAACTTGAAAACTCGTAACACTAAATACAGCAAAGTATAAGCAGTGATTATTTCTGGCCATTTAATAGACATGCTTATTTTTTAACAGCTTTATGTTTTCCCCATTATACATGAAATGATATACCTTCATTTTTATAACAATGTATCACATTATTTAAAAAATATATAGTAGCCAGTGAAGATGTGGCTGAGCTGCAAAGAAAGTTTACATCTTGGCCTTCTGGCACATGCCTAGCTGATGACTCTTTCCCAGGTTTCAAGTGTCTCCTCTTTCTCTTCCTCTCCTCCTCATTCCCTTCTCCTTCCTGCTGTCCCATTATGAAACCCCATTCCTAAGAAGCTTCCTGATTATTTGGCCAAGGCATATTACTAGGCCAGTTCTTTCTTTTGACTGCAGGAAGTATTATGAAATATATGAAATGACTATTACTAAATGCATGGGCGATATGTCAAAGTACCATATTGGACGGTTAAGGGGTAGATATTGGCACTAAAGATAATATGGCAGGTTGAGGGTTTTGGAACATGAAGAAGAAGGCAGAAAATAAACAGTGGAACTTTTTTTCAAATTTCTCGCTTCAAAGACCTAAAACATTGTTGGAATGAGTGGAACAAAGCAAATATATCAGATGTGCCCTAAGTTCACATTTCATCCCGATTTCAGACCTTTAGTGCTTTGATTATCTCTCCCTTCCCAACGTCACTCTGAATCATTTGTATGTGATGCTGTGTGTCTTAACTGGTATCTTATATCTAGTTTAGATTTCACACAATTGAAACCTGGTGTTTACTTATGGAATACAAGAGATTCTTTTCCCGATTAAGGAATTTTGAGCACACGACAGCGGTCTAGGGAAGAGTTCGTCTCGGGTGAGATGGGACATCCTGATTCCATTACACACGTTTTCCCACATTAAACAGTATCATGAAGCGAGATTTGCAAATCTATTCCTAAACCAGACAGGGGACTTCATCAACCATGACCCATCACAGGACTCTTCAGTCCCCAAAGGGACAGCATAGAAAAAAGTAGTGTTCGTGTCCAGGATAGAAGGGAGGAACTGTAGAACAACTGTTGACAGCTATAAACTGAAAAGGCAAACATGAAATCTTTGGAAGACGTGCTAAGGCATTGGTTCCTGAACTTCAGTTCTTTGCAAAAAGCTCATTATATTTGTCATAATTCCACAACCCATGTGTCATATTACATTAATTGGTTTGTCTTTAACTTCATGTGCTAATAACTTTAAAAATGTTTATTTTAAATGGCCATAGTTAATGATGCACATGAACTGACACATGGAATATTCAAATTATGTATTACAACATGTATGTAAATATATACCTACAGAAATATGTTACAGAAACAGGGACCAGGACAGACACAGAGAAGTTAAAAAGTCTGGAACACGCAACGTCTGCAGAGCAGAACTTCTGCTGGAGTCCATCTAACAGGGGAATATCCTTTACAAGAGGGAGCGTAGGAATTGTTCTATTCAGGCCGTCAGTGGATTGGGTGAGAACTTCCCACTTTATAGAGGACAATCGACTTAACTCAGGCTACTGATAAACATAATACTCTCATCCAAAATCATCCTTACAGAAACACAAAGAATAATGTTTTACCAGATAACTGGGGACCTGTACCAGTGGATCTGACCCATAAATTAACCATCAAACCTTCCTTCCAGCATATTGACAAATTGTGTGAAGAAAGTAGAGCAGGAAATAGGATTATTTGACACATGCTCCACCGTGACCAAAATGGAAAATGCAAAAAATAGGTTTGAAATATAACAAAATTATTATTAATGATTAAGAAGTTGTATATGAATGGCAATGAACTTCAGTGACTGCATTTTGAATAAAGTGATTTGAACTTTCTCTTGAATTTACCCATAGATTGAATGTGAAACAACCTGTGTTTAAATAATTCATAAGTATTAAATACATACAAAATTAGTTGCGTGAATAGCATTGCATAGTAGATTGGGTTTCCCAATAATTATAAAGCGACAAGAAGCCAGAAAATTTGAGCAATCCTCTGCGATTTCTTCAAAAATTGAAGACATCCAAGGTGGTCAGTTGGGAGAAATTAGATTGGAGCATGTGTTATGTCCCTTTGGGAGGTATGAGCAAAAAGCTTCATTTCTGTTGTAAGACTTGGGTCTGAGATGCCCGCTCATCTGACTAATGTCAGGGGATGCTACATGCCTGGTGAATTCCTTGTGACAGGAAGTAAAACAGATTGATAAAGTTCACAGGCATCTGACTGCTGGATGTTGTTTATTTGAAGGAGCAAACAGTGAAAGGAGGACCATAGGTCAGCACTTTACTACACGTTTCCAAGTGTCACGATAGGAAATCATAAGAGATGATCTGCAAATTTCCCTCAATCCACATTTGAAGACGAAAGGAGACTTTGTTTAGCAAGCGATGAATTAAGATGTAATGAATTGTAAGAAAGACTTGAGGTAAGGAGACCTGTGTCACCAGGTAGCCAGACTCTTCTCAAACCATTATGTACAACAAAATTGCCACCAGATCAAGTGTAATTAGGCAGGCAGTTTTAGAAGTCAAGGATGGTGAAAGATAGAAAAAGGTCATCCTCCCCAGTCAAGAAAGGGACCTTCTGACTACAAGTTAGAGAATGCTCCAAGTGCTTCCCCTGCCTTAATCCACTGAAACTCGGAGCTACGGCAGGGACTCTGTGAGTCATGAGAACCTAATCCAGTGAGGAGATCCTGGAACAGGATGTTTCTTTTTTTCAGAGTCACTGCCAAGCCAGTGATGGGTGGATTTGCATTTGGGTTGGGAAATGATTGCACCAGGCCAATTTTGGTAGTTCCACTTCCCCCTTGGTGGGGCAGTAAGCGCCAATAAATAGGTCCTCTGCTCCACGATGGCTATCCTCCTGCTACACGAGTTCCAATTGACTTTGGAGAAACTGGTGAGTCTGATTCTTCAGTTCAACTTTGTTCTTGGACACCCGAATGTTGAGATTATGCTGGAGACAGCAAGTTTGACGGGTCCAAAGTTAGGATCAGAGGGTATAATGCTACTTAGTGGGTGCGACCGTGGAATCTGGGTACAATGTTGTATTGTATTTACTAGATTTCTGATACCTAGTTTGAATTCCTCTATTGAAAAAGAAATTATCAGGAAATTTTTCCATGAAGGAAGAAAGAAAAAAGTATTCACCTTTTTCTATGTCTTTCTCTTGGACCTCTGCTGTGATTTCAGAGGCATTTATCTTAGAAGGTGTGAGACCCTTGCATTCATCCTGATTGTCCTTTGTTCTGTCCATAAGTCATACTGTCAGGACCTCATGAGAGAAAATGGTGATAGAAATTTCTTGTGAGCTTGCCCAGGGTTTTGTAACTTGCGGTGACCTTTTCTGAAGATGTCATTTTCATAAGAAAGAACAAAAGAAAGAAAGAAACCAAAAGAGAAGACATCACATGTTTCTTTAAATCAAAGATATTTTCTTTAGAAAAGTTGTATGAGAAAAGAAAAGCTTTTCTCTGAGTTGATATAACGATTTTGTGAAGAGCGAGAGAGAAGTCAGAAATTCATTAAAAGGTATAAAAGAGATTAAAGCCCATACTTAGAGATTGGTGAGATAGTATCTGTTGTTATTCCACAAGATTCTGCTCTTTTCTCTATAGGAATTCCTGGTTGTGAACACAGTCTTATATTTTCTTTCAGATATTAAGACTCCAGAAAGATGTCTTCTCAACAGCAGCAGTGCAAGCAGCCCTGCCAGCCACCACCAGTGTGCCCACCGAAGTGTTGTGACCCTTGCCCACCTTGCAAGTGTCCATGCCCTTGCCCGCCTTGCAAGTGTCCAGACCCTTGCCCACCTATAAAGTGCCCTGACCCATGCCTGCCTCAGCAGTGCAAGCAGAAATGCCCTCCGGGGGCACCTGCTCCTCATTGTTAGCAGAAGTGCCCACCCAAGAGTAGGTAAGAGCTTGACCTTTTATCTGCATCTGGAAAGGATAAGGACAATAGGCTCAACTAGTTCCAGAGCTCCACCTTCATCTTGTCTTCAAAGCCTATCATGGATAAGGAGGAAGGAGCTTCTCCACCCTTCAGCCTCAGTATGCGTGTGGTGCTTCCTGACAGACAGAGCTTTCTTATCTGAGGGTGCTGTACTGCTTCCATCGGGGAGGTGCCCAAGAAAGCATCACAGAGCATCAGAAGGAAGAGCAGCAGCCTTCCTCCTGGGCGCCCTCTGAGGATTCTCTCGCTGTCTTCTGTGTTGGTCGGTCCCCTGGGCATGGGTATCTACCAGCTGAGCAATTGTTACTTCTCCTCCACTTCCTGAATAAAATACAATCTTTTGGTGTGATGGGAAAACTTCTTCTTTCTTTTGAAACCTGCTTTTAGCAATATCATATCATAAGTTTGCCTGATTTCTATCCTTCTTTGATCCTGAGTTTCAGGCTCTCAGAGTCACTGTTATCTGAATTTTGAGTCGTATCAAAAATTATTTCTCTACAGTTTCAAATCGAGGTTATTTTCCTAATGATTGCTTGATTGGTTTGAGGAACAAATTGTTTACCTTCTTGGGATTTCGAAACCTTTAATAAACTGTGGGGAAAATCACATTAACAGCACCAACTTGCTTAGGCATAAAAATTACATGAATGTGTGTCATTCAGGTGGCACAATGCCGAGCACATAATTGGCATTTGAGAGGTGGCCGATCTCCATTGTCCCTGTCACCATCACCGTCACCACAACCACCACCGTCACCACCACACCCAGGTGCTCCAGCAGGGGTGTGGCTGAGACATAACTAGTACAGCAAGCAAGGAGATTCTTAAACTCTATTACCCGTTCATATTCTGTGTTCTTTTTCTTTTCCAATTTAACCGAATTTTTAATCGGACACCACAAAATAACCAGTTTGGGAAATTATTGGGATACTCTGTAGAAAATTATAATACTTCTGAAAACGTGGGTAGTACCAAAGAAAGGGAATTTTAAGGGACCTTACCAGACAAAGCCCTACCTGCTCTCCATGGGTACAACGTGCTCTTCTTACTGCAAAACTCAACAGCCTCAGGGTCTTATTATATGTTTTTTCACCTCGGAAATTATATTCTTGATTATTTTGACCCCACCTTTGAGATACACTGGGGATTCCAATGTTTATCTTGATTTACTAAATGACTGTTGCTATGCAGCATGTTTTCCAAGTGCTCAGCTTACTGGCCCAGTAAACTGTGAAAAGGGATGTGTTCATTAAGCATATCTCTTCTTGTGGTTAGAAGTAAAGGAGTCAAAGATGCTGGAACTGCAGAAACAAACAGATGCCCATGTTACTGTTCAACGCGCATCAGACTATGACCTGAGTGAAAAATCAACACTGATATTTGGAAGTTGTCTCTACTGTAGCTACAGTTATTTGACCTGACATAGAAATTAGTTCTTTGAGGTGGGATGCTCCCGTAGCAAATCTTAAAATTGTGGCATTGGCGTATGTGTCTGGAGGTGGTTGGAAAGGAATCTGATATTGGAAGCCGTAACTGCAATTCTGCATGTTATTCAACGGCAAAATGTTTGCAGTAATGGTTGTCCATGGTATCTTTAGAGGCAGACCAACGGTTGGTCATTTGTTGATTTGCCCAGGGTATTTCAGTAGACGTATGTTCAGGAACACTTTCTGGTTGACAGGCCAGACATGTAAAGATTGAAAAGAAAAATAATCCAGCCCAGAAACTCAAAACCTTATTGAATTAGAAAACTCACTGCTTGTAAGGCCTAAAGAGTAAGAAATGAGATTAGAAGTGGTTTTCAACTAGAAGTCCAATTTCATTTGACTGTTACAACAGAGAAAAGAGACAGATGTTGTCATCTTTCCACCTGTGTGCCAGGGAGCCTCATGGTAGCTGTATTATGTGAGGGGGAAAGACAGTCATTTAATCAGGCCAGAAAATTACTTCTACAGAAGACCTTACTGAGATCCCTAGGACATAGAAAAGATTGGAGGGCTGAAATTATATCAGGTGCCTAATAAGTTTTGGAGAGAATTGAGAACAAATAAACTACGTACCAAAACGAAAAAGAATGATTTTCAAGATTACTAACGACTTTCCGCCCACATTTCCCTAATTTCCACACTACGAAATCAGATATGGTCAGTACAGGTGACTAAACGGTAATATCCACTCTGAGACGGGTCCAAGGACCCCAGAGAATAATCGATAAGGAAGCTCTCTCAGAGAATACTATCAGATCCTAAGAGAGCCAGGGAGGAGAAGGAACACAGAGATGCTCATATATTGTTACTCTCTTGTACGATGGTTATTCCTTCATGCTGTCCCTCCGTGTTTATTGAGGTGTAATTGACACATGAAATTATACATATATATGGTGTGTAATGTGATGATTTGACATATGTGTACTTTATGCAGTGATTAGCAACATCGGTCACTTAGCACATTAATCACTTCATCAGTAACAATGCAATGTGTTTATGTCTCTCTGTGCGTGTGTGTGTGTGAGTGTGTGTGTGTGTGTGATTAGAATGCTTATGGTCTAATTTCTCAGGAAGATTCAAGTACACAACTGAGTGTTATTAGCTAGGTCACCATTCTGTACTGTAGACTCTGAGAACTCATTCATTGTGTGATTGTAGGCTTGTACCCTTCGCCCAACATCTCCACTTTTGCCCAACGCCTCAGATCCTGCTGACCACCATTCTATTCTCTGTTACTGCGACATCTGTTAGTTTGGCAACACATTCCTAAATAAACAATGATGCGAAGAAGAAAGAAAAAATAAATAGAAAATAACTTTAGATGAACGGAAATGAAAAGGAAACATACAAGAACTTTCAGGATAAATGTAATGCAGCGCAAAGAGTGCAACGTATGCCTGGAGATATCTATATTAAAATAGATGATCACAAATCAGTAGCCTGATAGACATGTATGCATGGGTGTGGGTTTATGAAACTTGAAAACTCGTAACACTAAATACAGCAAAGTATAAGCAGTGATTATTTCTGGCCATTTAATAGACATGCTTATTTTTTAACAGCTTTATGTTTTCCCCATTATACATGAAATGATATACCTTCATTTTTATAACAATGTATCACATTATTTAAAAAATATATAGTAGCCAGTGAAGATGTGGCTGAGCTGCAAAGAAAGTTTACATCTTGGCCTTCTGGCACATGCCTAGCTGATGACTCTTTCCCAGGTTTCAAGTGTCTCCTCTTTCTCTTCCTCTCCTCCTCATTCCCTTCTCCTTCCTGCTGTCCCATTATGAAACCCCATTCCTAAGAAGCTTCCTGATTATTTGGCCAAGGCATATTACTAGGCCAGTTCTTTCTTTTGACTGCAGGAAGTATTATGAAATATATGAAATGACTATTACTAAATGCATGGGCGATATGTCAAAGTACCATATTGGACGGTTAAGGGGTAGATATTGGCACTAAAGATAATATGGCAGGTTGAGGGTTTTGGAACATGAAGAAGAAGGCAGAAAATAAACAGTGGAACTTTTTTTCAAATTTCTCGCTTCAAAGACCTAAAACATTGTTGGAATGAGTGGAACAAAGCAAATATATCAGATGTGCCCTAAGTTCACATTTCATCCCGATTTCAGACCTTTAGTGCTTTGATTATCTCTCCCTTCCCAACGTCACTCTGAATCATTTGTATGTGATGCTGTGTGTCTTAACTGGTATCTTATATCTAGTTTAGATTTCACACAATTGAAACCTGGTGTTTACTTATGGAATACAAGAGATTCTTTTCCCGATTAAGGAATTTTGAGCACACGACAGCGGTCTAGGGAAGAGTTCGTCTCGGGTGAGATGGGACATCCTGATTCCATTACACACGTTTTCCCACATTAAACAGTATCATGAAGCGAGATTTGCAAATCTATTCCTAAACCAGACAGGGGACTTCATCAACCATGACCCATCACAGGACTCTTCAGTCCCCAAAGGGACAGCATAGAAAAAAGTAGTGTTCGTGTCCAGGATAGAAGGGAGGAACTGTAGAACAACTGTTGACAGCTATAAACTGAAAAGGCAAACATGAAATCTTTGGAAGACGTGCTAAGGCATTGGTTCCTGAACTTCAGTTCTTTGCAAAAAGCTCATTATATTTGTCATAATTCCACAACCCATGTGTCATATTACATTAATTGGTTTGTCTTTAACTTCATGTGCTAATAACTTTAAAAATGTTTATTTTAAATGGCCATAGTTA